>NC_056623.2:174942607-175132607 GCF_002870075.4 Lactuca sativa
TGGATGAGAAAGAGGTTATATGCAAGAATAAGAGGACATGATGCCACTCTTTTTCTCAGTACCAAGAGCATTGAGATATTTCTGGATGACTCTAGCTCTCACAAACTCTGAAGAAAGAAGATGCCGATAAATGTTAGATAGGTCTGAAGATAAATAAGAGAGAAAAGAGAATACTTGTAAATACTAGAAGCAAAGCTTAAGAAAACTATGTAAAAATCTGTAAATATAATAAAAGTAGCATTTTTTGTATGTTTTTGTATTTTTCAGAAAGCAAGCAAAAGTAATGTTAAATAGTTTGAAAACAATTAAGTCATTGAAAGAATGCCAAGATCTACAATCAATTTGTTTAAAGTCTTTTCGTCCAATGTCTTTGTGATAGTGTCAGCTAATTGATCAGTGGATGGAATGTAGAACAACTTCACTTTTCCCTTTTGAAATTTGTCCCTGATGAAATGATGATGGATGTCAATGTGCTTGGTCTTGGAATGCTGCACTTGATTCTATATCATTTGAATGGCACTGGCGTTGTCATAGCATATGAGAGTCTTTGAGAAGTTTAGACCATAATCTAAGAGCTGATTCTAAATCCATCGGATCTGGATCAACACCTTCTAGTGGCTACATATTCAGCTTCAGTGGTAGAAGAAACCACTGATGTTTGATTTTTGCTGGATGAGCTTACCAATCTATCTCCAAGAATTTGAGCTCCTCCTAAAGTGCTTTGACGATTAATGCCACATCCACCATGATCAGAGTCAGTGTATCCCACCATCTTGAACTCAGAATCACGAGGATACCATCACATAAGATTGGGTGTATGCTTTAAGTAACAAAAGATCCTTTTCATGGAAAGAAGATGAGATTCCTTAGGGTTGGCTAGATAACGAGCACAAAATATAGTAGCAAACATAATGTTAGGTCGACTGGTAGTAAGATAGAGTAGAGAGCCTATCATTCCTTGAAACAGAGTTGCATTCACATAAACGCTGTTTGGATTAGCGCCAATAGACGCTAATGAGGACATAAGATTCTTTTCCGGCTTGCAATCAGAGAAACCATACTTCTTTAGCATATTTGCAATATATTTACCTTGACAAATAAAAATTCCATCAGTTAGTTGGTTGACCTGCAATCCCAAAAATAAAGTTAGTTCACCCATCATGCTCATCTCGAACTTGTTAGCCATGATCTCCGCAAATTCTGAACTTAGCTTTTCTTTAGTGGATCCAAAAATGATATCATCAACATACATAGAGCGAGAATGATACGAGGTCTTGAATGTTTGATAAAGAAGGTGTTGTCAATATTTCCTTATTTGTATCTGCTTGCAAGAAGATAGCTCACCAATATGGCATACCATGCTCTAGGTGCCTACTTTAATTCATAGAAAACTTTATGAAGATTATACAGATGATTTGGAAACTCTTCACTTTCAAACCATGGTGGTTGTTTCAGAAAAACTAAATCTTGAAGATCTCTATGTAAGAATGCAGTCTTAACATCCATTTAATAGACTTTGAAGTTCTTAAAAGAAGCAAAGGCAAGAAACATGCGAGATGCTTCAAGTCTAGCAACATGATAAAATGTTTCATCATAGTCTAACCCTTCCAACCGACAGAAAACTTGAGCCACAAGTATAGCTTTGTTTCTTATGAAGATCCCATCTTCATCCAATTTGTTCTTGAAAACCCATCGGGTGCCAATGATAGTCTTTCCTTGAGGGTTGGGAACGAGAGTCCCCACACAATGATGTTCAAATTCATTCAGCTCATCATGCATAGCCTTAATCCAATCAGCTTCTTTCGATGCATCATCGACATTCTTTGGTTCAATCATTGAGATTAATTTTACAAACATGCAGAAGTTGCTATTGGCTCTGCTATGAGTGAGAATCCGAAAATTTACATCTCCAATAATTTTAGATTCGGGATGATCTTCAAGAATTCTTGGATTAGAGCTATCATTTGTATTACTTTGAGCAGAGTCTTACTGATTGAATTGTTCAATTTTTCAGGGGTGACAGGCTGATATTTAGAGATAGGTTTGGAACCGATGAATTGATCAACATTGGGGACAATAGGCTCAACGTCATTTGGCATTAAATCAGGAAAAAGGTATGAAGGACTGTAGGTAAGTTCATTCAGTATTGATGAGGGGTGATCAACTCGATCATGAATGCACAAGTCTTCATCGAAGGTGACATGAGCTATTTCCTCAACAGTTTTCCTTGAAAGATTGAATACCCTGAAAGACTTAGATATACTGTAGTAACTTAGAAATACTTATTCATCAACTTTAGCTTCAAATTTCGAGAGCTGGTCTCGTTGATTTAAGACGTAACAAACACATCCAAACACATGAAAGCAAGATATGTCCGATTTCCTTCACTTCAGTAGCTCATAAGCAATTTTCCCATGATGCTTAACAATGATCGACCAGTTTTGGGTATAACATGTTGTATTGACAGCATCAGCCCAAAATGAAAAAGGAAGACCATATTCAACAACCATAGTTCTTCCAAGTTCAATGAGAGTTTTGTTTCTTATCTCTACAATACCATTTTGTTGGGGAGTTCTAATAGCAAAGAAGTTTTAAGAAATTCCTAAGATTAAGCAGAAGTCTTCTAGGGAGGAGTTTCTAAATTTAGTTCCATGATCACTACATAACTGTCTGACCTTGTGATCATAGACAACTTCCCATTTCTTTATGAGAGCAATGATTTCATTAGAGAGATGACTCTTCTTTTTTAAAAAGACTACCCACGTAAACCTTGAAAATTCATCTACAATCATGAGAGTGTATTTCTTCCCAGCTCTTAACTTAACTGGAACTGGTCCAAAAAGATCCATGTAAAGAAAATGAAGAGTTTTTATAATGGAAGAGCAAGACTCTGGTTTGAAGGAAGAGTTGGTTTTCTTTCCCTTTTCACATGCTGAGCACAACTTATTCGTAACAAACTGCATCTTAGGAATTCCTCTTACAAGTTGACCCCCTGAGATCTACGATATATTCTTGAAATTAAAATGTGATAGCATCTTGTGCCACAACCAATTTAGATGAGACTGATCACGAGATAAAAAGGAGCGACAAAGAGAGTTGTTAGCAAAAAACATATCCAAAACATAAATGGCATTTTGTTGGTTTGTAGTTAGAATGGTGACATTCATTTGATAAACAAACTTTCCTTCTTGTTGAAGAGGACTTCATAGATGGCGTCACACAGTTGGCTGATTGAAATGAGATTATGCTGAAGACCTTTCATATAAGAGACATTCTTGAAAACAACAGAATGACACTTGATAGATCCATATCCCTTTGTAGCTCCCTTGCCATTATCTCTATATGTAAAAGTCGACCCATCCTTCTTTATGGAAACTTCTGGTGGTTGTCGAGGCCAACAAAATTAATAACCCTAAATCTTACACACTAAAATAGTGTATAGTGGTAAAGGGGTCGAATCCACGGAGATTGGTTAAATTTATAACTCTATGAAAAATCTCTTTGTAAAAATACTTGTAAAATAACAATAAAAATAAAATGGCGGGGGGGGGGGGGGTTGGAGTTTTGAAATACTTGAAACAAACTAGAATTAACTATGATTTAAATAGAAAATTTCAACAAAAAGAAGGGTTTGATGTAAAATCAATAAGGGAGAGATGGTTGACTTAAAGTTTCCTCACTTTGACTTTTGATGAACATATCATTAGAATCCAATGGTGCAATACTTTGATTTAAATCCTTAATTTGGCTATAGTCATCCAAGGAGCTTGAGATTACCTAGACTTTTCTTAATTGTTGAAATAGCTAGAGAAGCTCACAACAATTTCCTTAGTCAAAGTCACTAATTCCAAATAGCATGTAATTAGTGAAAGTCAACTAGCATTAAGAACCAAAAAGTCACCAAATCCAAGAAGAGTCAATTGCTTTCACTAGCATGTTGGAGAAAATGTTTTTATGATTGTGTGAAGCAAAAACAACACAAAAATCATTTGTTGCTTGCTAATTTGAGGATCATTTACCTAATCAAAAAATTAGCCAACTAATCACCACATACACATTTAAACTCATGAATAAAAACATACTAGTAGTGATAATATGATAAAACACATAACATTTCCATAAAGATTCAAGAACAAGTTCATGGATTCTTCAACATTCAACAAAAGTTCAAAGGATTCAACAAAAAGGAAACCAAGATTAGTTTAGCCAAACATGGCTAAACTCAAAGAAACAAAGTTAGAGAAGATTGTACCAAACATTTTACAATAATCAAGAGGTGAAATCAAGATGTTCTTGAAGTGTTCTTGGCCTTCAAAAGTACTCCAAACTCTAGAGAGAAAGTGTCAAACTCGGACCTCCAAGATAAGGCTGAAGAGGCACACCAACCTTCCCAATATAGAGCTCTAAGTAAAATCCCGAAATTGCCCTTGTCAGGAATCCACGCGGGCAGCGGGGAATCTTATGCGGGCCGCGTGACTTCGACGGAATTTTTGGGCTTCTTCAAGTCTTGGTCCCCCACAGCTAATCCATTGGCCCAATTCGAATCCAATCAGCTTCTAGCCCATTTTTCTTCAATATTTCTTCAATTAAAGCCCACTTTGTCTTTCCACATCACTCAAATCTTCCGTAAACTCCTAAACATCGATCTTGCACACTCAAGAATTCTCCCGTGCCCTTTCAAATTTAAAGTTCTACACTTCTGTGCCTTCATGCAATCGACAAGCCTACTCCCTGAATCACCTCCACAACTATCAAGCACGAAATCCCCACTGCTCTTCAAGTCCAATCGCCTTCCAAAAGATCCAGCACACTCCCGCTCCTCTAGTTTCCTTAAAATCTGCAATAATTCTCAAGAAACTAGAAAGTACACGAAATGGTCATAAAAATAACAAAAAGGAAAATATGCATGGAAATTAACTAAAATGCGAATGGAATGTGCTAAAAAAACTATAAAAAAGAAGTAAATAAAATGAAGCTATCAAATCACCCCAAGCTTAGACCTTACTTGTCCTGAAGTAAGACAAGACTAAAATGCACTTGGGACGAACTACCCTAGAAATAAAAAGAGTGGATAGAACCATGGAACCTGTTAGACGTTAGTCAACATTGTCAGAATTGATGTCACTACTATCTCACAACTTTTTCATCCGATGATAATGGGACCATAAACCACATCCAGGACAACTCCTCTAGGTGAATAAGGAGGGATGGTCAGTCACAGTCTTAATGGAACATGCATACAATGAAGAACATTTGTAGTAGGGAGAAAGCAACCGGATGGGCTCGGGTGGAGCTCTTCTTTAAGTGCACACTCTGATCTCACGTCTGCCGGTTTCTCTCATGTGTGACTAGGTTTAATCGCTCGGGCACCGTTGTAGGAATCGGCTCACTTGGGGTTGGCCCAAACTTCCCGTAGTATCCGACTCGATAGTCTCCCTAACATCACCAATTTGCGAAAAAAAACAACTCGATCTATATACAATAAAACAGCCCTATACAAATGAATATCAAACGTCGGGTGACCAAGGCATTGGAAAATTTGTTCAATAATTGAACCGACCACCTATCTAAGATAGTTGCAGCTGAAATTTTGCATGCTTTTTTGTTTTGTTTTGTTTTTGTTTTGTTTTGTTTTTGTTTTTTTTTTTTGTTTTTTTTTAAACATACTTGAAGGTAATGTATTAACAATCGAAAATTTTAACAAGAAAACCCTTTGACTCAAAATTTGGTTCCCAAACGTGTGTAAGTGGAACCGAAAGGGCAATGATATAATCTGAATGGCCTAAGTGTGAAAATGACCATGTGTGGAGCATAAAGATGCAATGTAAGCTCCTTTTCAAACTTGTGGTTTTTCAAAGATGATGAAAATGTTCAAATGTGGACTAAAAGACTCTCTAAAATTCTAAGAAAATCGCAAAAAGATATGGTGATGTAAAGAGACCGGATATGGATTCTACTCGGGGACAAGCACCAATGCTTCATCCTAACAGTTCAACCATGATCAAGTGTGATCCTCTCAGTGGTAGTGACCGCAAGGCTAAGAACATCCATTGCTATAGTATATCCTACTGTTGTTAGTATTCTATGCATAATTCTTCATGAAACTACATGGCCATGATCACTTACCCCTTTAAGCTACCAGTATCTGATCCCATGTATGAAATCCCAAACTGCAGCTAGTGGTCCCGGTTCGATGGGTGAGATAGCAACAAGATCCTGGACTAATAATGATACAAAAACTGTGAACCTGTTCCATGGCATCCAAGAGAGGTGAGAATAAACAGACAACAAAAATGCATGAATGCTAATGCCTTAGGCTAAATGTCATGCAAAAATATAAAAGGTGAAAAAGAAGAAAATAAAATGTTTTTGGAATTTTAAATAAATAAAAAAAAAATGAATGAGAATTAGCTTAATACTAAAATGTTATGCAACCTAGCTAAAAACGCATGAAAAAAGTAAAAGATAAGGGAAATGCCCCACCCCAAGCTTAAGAACAAGCATTATCCTCAATGCTGAAGGAAAGGGCGGAAAGGACCTAAATCGAAGGGTCGGGCGGCGGGAAATGCCTGTGGCGATAGTGGTAGTCCCACATATCTTGGACCTGGCGGGAAGTGGGCGGGAAGGATTGCTCCAGACGATCAACATGGGTAACCACATCCTTGATGGCCCGGGTGATATCTTGCGTTTGGGTATTGCTGCGCTGCACCGTGGAGAACATTGTGGTAAATTGGTCAAAGAACGTAGGGGGGAAATATGGTGGGACTTTGTGTCCCCCCTGCTGCTGTGGATGAAATTGAGGCTCGGCGAATTGTTGTGCAGGCTGAAACTAGTCATCCTCATCATCTACAGGAGGAGGGTAGTCTGATGGAATGATCCATTGCTCGGGATCAGTTGGCTCAAAACTCCCTATATACTCATGGGGGAGAATGAGGTATGGTTGGTTGTCAAGAATCCACATGGGACCGACGACCGAATCCCGAATGAGTTGCATTCGGCGAAGTGCGTGGCCGTCAAGGCTAGAGGGGCCGGAAGCCTTCTCGAATGGAAGAGTAGAGAGATGAAGTTGAAGCGGTGGCCAAGATGCAATGAGGGTGATCAATCCCCCAATGAAAATGTCTCCTTTGTCCATAGTTGTGAGGTTGCAACATTTGGTGAAGAAAAAGGAGGCAAAATCCGGCCGCGGACCGTTCTCACGAGTCATGCACCAATGAAAAAATAATTCCACCTTTGAAATTTGTCCCACTTCGGAGCGGGCGAAATGGTGCATGTGAGAACTCGATGCGCTAGGCGCAAACATGGGTGAATTATGGGGGAGTCCTTTGACGAAGACGATGATTATTGTGGCTCGTTGGTAATTTGCTGCCAAAAGTGATGCTCATTGAAGTTTCTGGGCCATGGGTCTCGTTGGTAATATAGGTTGTCCACTGGAGTGCCCATCAGGGCGTTCACAACCCGATGCAGTAGGGATTGTTTCTCACCGAGCATTTGGAAGGTGACGGTTTGGGCTTCCTCCTCGAGATTGAATGTGGCAAGAAATTCCAAGGTGGGTTGAACATAGGTGGCGACGCGGTTATAGAGGCATTAACCCCACCCGATGTTGTTAAATAATGCTTGGACTCCATCTAGTACCCTAAGACTAGCAAAAGATTCCCTATGGAGGAATTTTGTTGACTTGACTTGACGCTTATTTGAAACGAGAAAATCATAAGTTTTACGGTCCTCGCAATTCAACAAACGAAACGGGGGATCCTTGGATTTTCCACTCGACCCTTCTTTAGAGGAAGTAGCTCCCGTCCCCGTTTTTGCATGTTTAGACATTTACTTGGGACAAAATTTTACCAATAATAACTTTCAAACCACAACAAAGGCACACAATACCAACAACAAATGGGAAATTGAGGTATAAATAATCAAGTTAAAGGAATGAAATTACCCAATTTCTTAGACCCGGGATGAATTAGTGCCACCAAAAATATTTCGTCAAGACACACCCCAAGCTTACAATTTTGCTCCGAATTTGACACATTAATCGCTAAAACAACCCCACAAACGAGCTTCAAGATGACTTCCCGGCGACTAGAGTGGCGCCACCCGAAATTAGACGGATATTTTTCGTGACTTTTTGCGGAAAGATTGGTATGGTTAGAAAGCCCTCGAGGACAGAAACAAAACCCCGTGCTCGGAATCTCCAATGGTGGCCGGAGTTGGCCGGAAAACGCGAAAGAAGGTAGTAGTGGGTGGTGGTGGCGCCCAGAATTCCGGCCACAGATCGAACCGAAATTTGGGTGGGGTTTGTAGAGGATGAAAAATGGTGAAGAATGGCGGTGGTTTCACGAGATTCCGACCGGTAGAACTCCGGGAAAATAGATTTTTGTGAGAAGTGGGTTATGGAGTTCTTGAGCTTCTAGAGAGAAAATGGAGTATTTTGTTAGGTTAGAATGAAGAAGAAGGGTGTTGGAGGAGTTTAATCTATGGTCAAGAAAGGTCAAACCCGGGTCAATGTTGGTCAACTCATTAAACCCCTTGGTCAACGAAAGTCAAAGCAGTCAACAGCTCAAAAGGATCAGTCAAACGACCAAAACGCGGCTCGCGTGCTGGCCGCGTCTACTTGCTCGAAAAAAACTGATGCTCTCTGATCCCACATGCAGGTTGGACTCGGGCTGCGGGCTGGCCACGGGTACTGAATGGTCACAAAAAAATTCTAAGTGCTTCGAATCATCCACGCGGGCAAGGCTCGGGCCGCGGGTTGGCCGCGTCTAGTTGCTGAAAAAAAACCTGGACACTCTGATCTTTTACGCGGGTGGGACTCGGGTCGCGGGCTGGCCATGGGTTCTGAACAACGATTGGATCAGTGAGCTACGCGGGCCGCGGGCCATTCTTTGCTATTCCTCACGCGGGCCGTGGGTAGGCCTGTACTTCAAAACACTAAGATTTTTCACCAAACTTGATTTTTAAGCCAAAACGATCCCCGTTAGACCCGGTTTCAAAATTTTGACAAAATTTGGAATGAAACGAGGAATAAGGTGTGAAGCCTTTGAAATTTTTTTTTTAAATCCCAAAAAAAAAACGCTTTGCAAAATGATTTATTTGAAATTGAAAAAGGGTGAAAGGACATTGCTTTCCAAAAATTCCCTTCTTTAACGTCTTTGGCAAGGCGTCTTCCTGGCTTGCTTCAACACATTGGGACATCCAAATGGATTATTTCAAGAGCATTAGCACTGAAACCTTCATATAATGGCTTCAACCGGTGCCCACTGACTTTGAAAATTTGTCCCGTCTTTTCGCTTTGAATTTCTACTGCCCCATGGTCAAATGTCTTTATCACAACAAAAGGTCTAATCCATCTTGACCTTAGCTTTCCTGGAATTAACTTCAATTGTGAATGGTATAGTAAGACCCTATGCCCCGGTTCAAAATGCTTCCGGGTGATGGATTTGTCGTGGAAGAGCTTCGTTTTCTCCTTATAAATCCTTGTGTTTTCATAGGAGTCGTTTCTCAATTCTTCTAGCTCTTGGAGTTGAAGTTTTCTATGCCTTCCCGCCTCATCAATGTTGAATTTGCATTGCTTGACCGCCCAAAATGTGTGGTGCTCTAATTCGACGGGAAGATGACATGGTTTTCCAAAAACCAGTCTGAAGGGCGACATTCCTATCGAGGTCTTATAAGAGGTACGATAGGCCCATGAGGCATCTTCAAGTCTCAAACTCCAATCCTTCCTTGTCGGATTCACTGTTTTCTCTAGAATAGACTTCACTTCACGATTCAAGACCTCCGCTTGACAATTCGTTTGAGGGTGGTAGGCGGTAGAGACACAATGGGTCACGTTGTACTTCTTCAATAAAGGCTCCATCATTTTGTTACAAAAGTGCGTCCCTATATCACTAATCAAAGCCCTAGGCACACCACATCTCACAAACACATTAGATTTTAAAAACTCGATAACCGTTTTGGCTTCATCCGATCTTGTGGCTTTGGCCTCATCCCACTTAGAAACATAGTCAACCGCGAGCAAGATGTAAAGGTTGCCAAGCGAAACAGGAAATGGGCCCATGAAATCAATCCCCCATACGTCAAAATTTCACAAACAAGGATTGGATTTTGGGGCATTTGGTTCTTTTATGAAATGTTTCCCGTCATTTGACACCGTTCACAACTTTTGCAAAACAAGTAACAGTCGCGTGACATGGTCGGCCAAAATAGTCCACATTCAAGAACCTTTCTCAAGGTTCGGCTAGGTCCGAAGTGTCCCCCACAAGCAAATTCATGACAGAATTGCAAAATAGATTGATGCTCTTGTTGGGGTACACATCGCCCAATGATTTGATCGGGACAATGTTTCCACAAATAAGGCTCATCCCACACATAGTATTTTGCATCACTTTTGAGGTTGTCTTTTTGAGCACGTATGAATGTGTCGGGATACCTTTTTGTGAACAAAAAGTTAACGATATCGGCATACCGAGGAATAGATTGAGTAAGGGAAAATAGATGCTCATCCGGAAACTCGTCTCGCAACGGGAGAGGAGTTTCATTTGAAGTGATCTGGCTTAAGTGGTCGGCAACAATGTTCTCGCATCCACTCTTGTCCCGAATTTCTAAGTCAAATTCTTACAACAATAAGATCCATCGGATGGGTCTTGGCTTTGAATCTTTCTTTGTCATCAAGTACTTGAGAGCCGCATGATCCGAATACACTATAACTTTGGTGCCAAGTAGATATTGCCGAAACTTCTCCAAAGCAAACACTATGGTCAATAGCTCCTTCTCCGTGATAGATTAGTTGCTTTGAGCATTGTCTAGAGTCCTTGATTCATAATAGATCACGTGGGAGGCCCTCCCATTGTTTTGACCCAAAACGGCGCCTATCGCATAGTTGCTTGCATCACACATGATCTCAAAGGGGAGATCCCAATTTGGTGCTTGCATGATGGGAGCGGATGTAAGCAACTCTTTGAGCTTGTCAAAAGCTTCTTTGCATGTCTCATTGAACTCGAAATCTTTGATGAACCTTCGGTAGAAACCTGCATGGCCCAAAAAGAACGAACTTCCCGAACACAAGTCAAGTAAGGTAAGCTTTAAATAACATCAATTTTCGCCTTATCTACCTCAATTCCTTTTTTAGACACAATGTGACCCAAAATGACACCTTGAATCACCATGAAATGACATTTCTCAAAATTCAAAACCAAGTTTGTTTCAATGCATCTTTTTGAAAATTTTGTGAGATTGGTCAAACATTCTTGAAAAGAGTTGCCATATACCGTGAAATCATCCATAAAAACCTCAATTATGTTTTCAACGTATTCCGAAAAGATACTAACCATACAACGTTGGAAAGTGGCCGGGCCATTACATAATCCGAATGGCATTCTCCGGTATGCAAAAGTACCAAATGGACATGTAAATGTTGTCTTTTCTTGGTCCTCCGGTGCCACCGGGATTTGGTGAAAACCGGAATACCCATCGAGACAACAATAATGAGATTTCCCAGCCAACCTTTCTAACATTTGGTCAATGAAAGGCAATGGGAAATGATCTTTTCTTGTGCTTGCATTGAGTTTGCGGTAGTCAATACATACTCTCCACCCGTTTTGCACACGGGTGGGGACCATCATACCTTTGTTGTTCTCGACCACCGTGATTCCCGTCTTCTTTGGAACGACTTGCATCGGGCTCACGCACTTGCTATCCGAGATTGGGTAGATCATCCCCGCATCAAGGAGCTTCAAAATCTCTTTCTTCACAACTTCCATCATTGGTGGGTTCAACCTTCTTTGTGCGTCCCGGCATGGCTTACATTCATCTTCCATAAAAATTTTGTGCATACAAGTGGAGGGACTCAACCCTTTAATATCCGCAATCGTCCAACCCATGGCTTTTTTATGCTCCTTCAACACCTTCATGACTTGTTCTTCTTCAAATTCGGTTAAGTGAGTTGAAATGATAACTGGAAGGGTTTCATTCTTTCCCAAGTAGGCATACTTCAAGTGTTGAGGTAAGACCTTTAATTCCAATTCAGGTGGTTGAACAAGGGATGGAGGTAATTTTTTATGAGTTGGGGGCAATTCAATTTGCTTGACATCTAATCTTGTGGATTTCTTCATCTCCATTTTATTTACCAACTTCTCAACTTCCGGATCCAAAGAATAAAGGTTTAATTGCTTGGCTAGCTTCCCACAATCGAATCATTTGCTTAAGATCATCTCCAACATATCACCGTTAGATAACTCAAACAATTCTTGAGTAATTGGCTCAACAACATCAACAAAGTATAATGATGAAACATCACTAGGATATCTCATGGTATCATAAATATTAAAACCCATTGTTTCGCCATCAAACTCCATTGTCAAACTTGCCACATACACATCGATCTTCGTCCTAATCGTCTTCAAAAACGGTCTCCCAAGCAAGATTAGAGTCGATTTGGAGGACACTTGCTCATCTAGATCAATCACATAGAAATCCTCCCGGAAGACCAATTGGTTCACTTGCACTAGGACATCTTCCAAAACACCTCTAGGAAAGACACTTGGTTTATCCGCAAGAGAGATTATGACACGGGTTTCACTTAAGGGTCCGACATTCAACGATTCATACACCGAATAGGGCATGAAATTGATAGAGGCACCAAGATCAAGCATAGCACTACTAAAAGTGACATCTCCAATCTTGCAAGGAACTGTGAACATTCCGGGATCTTTGCATTTGGGTGGAAGTTTCCTTTGTAAAACCGCGGATGCATTTTCATTCATCAAAATTTTCTCATTTCCCTTCAACTTCCTCTTGTTGGTACAAAGTTCTTTCAAGAACTTTGCATATCTCGGGATTTGCTTGATTGCATCAAGTAGAGAGATGTTTACTTCCACCTTTCGGAAGGTGTCCAAGATCTCTTTCTCCTCCATATTCTTCTTTGAAGTTGCAAGTCAGGAGGGGAACGGTGGTTGAGTGGCTATTGGTGTTACTAGAGGGGTAGTCTTCTTTGGGGCTCCGACTTGTGCATCGTTCTTGACTATAGGTTCTTCAATGGGAATGATCTCTATTTATTCCTCTTCTTCCCTTGTCTTCTTCTTTGAACTTCTTTCTCCGGCCTGTTTGCCACTTCTCATGGTCACCACATTGACATTTGGGTTCTTTTCGGTTTGAGAAGGGAGTTTACCACGGGATTTCCACTTGCTTATAGATGTAACTATATCTCCCATTTGTGCTTCAAGGATGGAGATACTAGTCCTTGTCTCTTTTTGGAATTGTTGGGTACTAGTGGCTAGGGATTTGAGATTGTTTTCAAGAGACATTCCGAGCTACTTGATTGAGATTGAGGAGGTTGTTGATGATGATGTGGAGGGTGCGATTTGGGTTGATAGTGTGGTTATTTGATGTTGGTAATGAGGTTGCGGTGGTGGATAGTATGGTCTAACCAATGCATTTTGAGGCAATGGTCTTGGGTTGTAGCTCATGTTGGGATTTGGCTTCCAACTTGAATTATATGCAGTTTGGTAACCGGATGGTTTGTTGTGGTAGTTTTGGAACTCTCCCATGGCATTCACATGCTCCGCATCTTCTTGAAGGATGGGACACATATCCATAGGATGTCCCATTGTTGCACATATTTCACAAACCATCACTTGTTGAGTTTGTCCCATGGATAGCTTTTGGACTACGGAGGTTAGATCTTTTATTTGAGACTCAAGATTTGATGTTCCCACTTCATTGACTTTGTGTTGTGTGTCTCTCTTCATGTCTTGGCGCGGGCCAAAATGTTGAGAATTCGCGGCTATGGTGTTGAAAAGTTGTCTTGTTTGTTGCGGAGTTTTACTAAAGACATCACCACCACTTGAGGCATCAACTAGTCTTCTCTCCATTGGCAACAATCCCTCATAGAAGTGTTGAATGAGGAGTTGTTCCGGAATTTGGCGTTGTGGGCAACTATAGCACAAGTTGTTGAACCTCTCCCAATAATCATGAAAAGTCTCATTTTGACCTTGGCGGATTCCACAAATCTCATTTCTAAGACTTGAGACTCTTGAAGCAGGATAGAACTTATCAAGGAAAGCTCTTGCCATGTCGGTCCATGAGTTGATCGACCCCGGTGGAAGATAGAATAACCAATCTTTTGCTCTATCAGCCAATGAAAAAGGGGAAGGCCCTTAGCTTGATTTGGTCATCGGTTGACCCTTGTGGCTTCATACTAGTGCAAATAATGTGGAACATCTTCAAATGCTTATGAGGGTCTTCATTCTCCAATCCATGAAAAGTTGGTAGGTGATGGACTAAACTTGACTTCAACTCCGAGCCTCCTTCCAAAACCGGGTAATTGATATCGGTTGGAGTTAGTGTAACATCGGTGTCCATCATTTGCCTCAAAGTTCTTTCGGGAACTTCTCCTTCGTCCGCCATTGCAATTGGTTCAATAATAGGTGGATTTTGTTGTAGGGTGGTGTTTCGGGAATTTCTTGGCGAGGGTCGGGACTAGAATCGGGTTCTATATCACTTAATGAAGCGGTTTTAACCTCCGGGTTCCCGTGGGGGTTAGAAGTTTGACCATGTTCAACTCGTTTTTGCTTCGCCAAACACCTTGCTTCTTTTTCGATTTCTAGATTGTAAATCAAGTCACCTGTACGCTGAGATCTGGGCATAGAGAAACAAATTGATTAAAAACAAACCAATCCCCGGCAACGGCACCAAAAATTTGGTGGTTGTCGAGGCCAACAAAATTAATAACCCTTAATCTTACACACTAAAATAGTGTATAGTGGTAAAGGGGTCGAATCCACGGAGATTGGTTCAATTTATAACTTTATGAAAAATCTCTTTGTAAAAATACTTGTAAAATCAAAATAAAAATAAAATTGGGGGGTTTTGGAGTTTTGAAATACTTGAAACAAACTAGAATTAACTATGATTCAAATAGTCAATTTCAACAAAAATAAGGGTTTGATGTAAAATCAATAAGGGAGAGATGGTTGACTTAAAGTTTCCTCACTTTGACTTTTGATGAACATATCATTAAAATCCAATGGTGCAATACTTTAATTTAAATCATTAATTTGGCTATAGTAATCCAAGGAGCTTGAGATTACCTAAACTTTTGTTAATTGTTGAAATGGCTAGAGAAGCTTATAACAATTTCCTTAGTCAAAGTCACTAATTCCAAATAACATGTAATTAGTGAAAGTCAACTAGCATTAAGAACCAAAAAGTCACCAAATCCAAGAGGAGTCAATTGCTTTCACTACCATGTTGGAGAAAATGTTTTTATAATTGTGTGAAGCAAAAACAACACAAAAATCATTAGTTGCTTGCTAATTTGAGGATCATTTACTTAATCAAGAAATTAGCCAACTAATCACCACAAACACATTTAAACTCATGAATAAAAATACACTAGTAGTGATAATATGATAAAACACATAACATTTCCATAAAGATTCAAGAACAAGTTCATGGATTCTTCAACAATCAACAAAAGTTCAAAGGATTCAACAAAAAGGAAACCAAGATTAGTTTAGCCAAACATGGCTAAACTCAAAGAAACAAAGTTAGAGAAGATTGTACCAAACATTTTACAATAATCAAGAGGTGAAATCAAGATGTTCTTGAAGTGTTCTTGGCCTTCAAAAGTACTCCAAACTCCAGAGAGAAAGTGTCAAACTCTGTAACAACCCGTCATTTCGGGTCCTTGAAATTCGAGTCTTGTAACCTCTTTGAAAAAGTAATTAGAATATCATCGAAAAATGAAGTATTCAAAGGCTCTGTTTGGAGTACGCTATGTAATAGATATCGTCTTAAGGTTTCCAAGCATATAAAGAACACTAAAATCCGAGTTATAACGAAGAAGTTATGACCATTCTAAGTTTTCTGACAAAAACCGGCAATACGAAGTTACGTAAAAACTCGAATCGGAGATCGAGCGACTTTTGGCCGGAATGACCTAAATGAGAATCGAAGGTCTCGACAATGGTATTTCAGCGGTAAAAACTCTGGCAAAAACCGACGTCAGATAAAGAAGTTATGAATTTTTAAAGAAATTCCTTAATCACGTCATTTTAATAAATAAATAATAAAAATAATTTCATAATTTGCCAACGGAATCTAAACGAAAGTCGTAGATCTTAGTCTCACCTACGCGGGGATATGAAGACCATCGAAAACGGAGTTCGTATGAAGAAGATATGATTTTTTTGAAGTTTATTAAATAAATTATATATAAATTTAATTCAAAAATCCGGTAATATCTGAAGGAAGAGTCAGCGTCCTCATCCGAGGTACGCGCCGCGTAACCCAGTACGCCCCGCGTACCCGAGGGCCTTGGTCTCGGTCGGTCCACGTCGCCCCTATGCGAGCCTACCCGACCCGTCCCATCCGAAGCGAAGCAGTCGAGGACTCGGTCACGGGTGACGCACGAGTACGCGCTGCGTACGAGCGTATGCCCCGCGTACCGAGGCCTCTCAGCCCCTATAAAAGGGATGCGAGGGTTTCCGGAAAACTTGCTCATTTCTTCTCATTTCTCTTGCGTTTTGCCTCGTTCTCCATGCCCGTTCAAACCCGAAGCCCTGGTCATTTTGCTCAAGTCCTGAAGGTCAATTTTACTCCCGAGATTCCCGACAATCCCGAGAAAAATCCGTTTCCCGAGACGAAACTCTGCCCGGTTTTCCATCTCGCTATCTTCAAACTTTCAAGTGAGTTCATACCCCTACAACCAAACTTTAAATGCTTTCTTTTAATGCTTTTTAAACACTTTTAAAGGGGGGGGGAATACAAGTAAACAGACGACTAAAATCGTGTGAAACATCGATCTTTTGCTATACTTTTCATACGGTTGTTTTAACTATCTTATGAAGTCATTATCATGCAAAACACCTCACAACACAGCTTTACCCTCTTGGGATACAATATGTTTTATAAATAGAAATAATGTTTTATTTATACGTTTACATACAAATACATCATATCAAGGGTAACATTCTTTACTAAACCGTTTTGTACATTCAAAGAACTTATGATTTATGCTTTGTCAAACATTGTGAAAAAGATAAACTTTGCATACAAAACTACTACTTTAATACAGACTTAGTTGAGAATCCGTGAGACGTGTACATCTTCAAATACTGCCTTTTTGCTAAAAGGTACCGCTTCAAGTCCTGTCTATAACCAGAGTCTCCCGTTCGGAGAACGTGTCAAATGTGTATAGATCTATACGGGAAGTCATGATCCCGCGCCCTGACTGTTAGCTATAGTCCTTCCTTTGGGGTGACAGTTTGTCATAACGCTACGACGCCTGAAGAACGTCGCTACAGGCATATTATGTTTAGTATGGTTATAAAACTCAGCGGATATACAATTATTATGGTGTTATGTTTTTATGAACGAGTAGCTTCATCTAACAAGTGCGATCTTCGTATAGCTTTATTATATAAAACTATGCCACAACTTTTAAGCACGTCGGTTGCTTGCGATTTTCGGTCTTAGAGGCTGCCAGTTATGTTAGGAAAATAAGGGTTTTTCCTGGATACAAACCAAACAACTAATAGGAAAATAAGGGATTTTCCTGGTGCAATTACTTAAAACTTATAACACGAACATTCATATACATTTCATACTTTTATAAGAAAATAAGGGTTTTTCTTGGAAAAAACACGACAATTCATATCTCAACCATTAGGGAAAATATGGGATTTTCTGGATCTAATACATTCATTTTCAACACAGCGAATCATAACTTTTTTCATTTGAAAATACCGCATTTTCTGGAAAACATACATGAACTTTCGAATGGCGTACATTGTCTCAAAACACTACTTATGAACTCACCAACTTAATTGTTGACACTTTTTCTTTGAAATAACTTGTATTCTCAGGGAACCGCTAAGCAGATTTGGAAATCAACTTTTGGAGATTAACGTGCTGACGTTAATTACTTCTTTTGAAAGATGTTTATGTATTTAACTTTTGAACATGTAACGAATACAATTATGTAAACATTTTGAAAACTTTAATATACATGGTGGTGTGTACTTTCCTTTCTATGAACTGTTATGATACTGAATATGACATCCTCCGCCCCCGAACGTTTCCGTCGTTCTGGTTTGGGGGTGTGACAGATTGGTATCAGAGCATTGTTTATAGTGAATTAAGTATATCAAAACCATTTTGGTATACAACTATAATCACAACTGGGCAAAAACACTCTGAGTAAGAGACATACTTTTAAAATTAAATTTATTTAGTTTTTGTAAAGTAGGCATGCATTCATTTCATACTAATAACATGGTCAGTATCATAATTAAAACAATATAAAAGTATTATAAATAAGTTGTGCAGTGCAGGTATGCCTTGGGACATGTAATCGGAACTGGGAAGAATATAGCCTGATCAACTATAGGAGTGTCTGCAATGGACAACAAATTTAAAACTTACCAAAAGCATATCATTAAAGAATACTAAGGGAGTAATCGAGTGCCTTCAACCCTTAAACTTAAAGAGTAAATTCCATGTGCTTTAGCTTATAGTCAATTCTTAACCCTATTCTCGTATAGACTCAAATGGCGGGATTCCATCACCCCGGTGACCCCTACTACCCCAACCAAGGTAATGGAGAAGGGATAGAGAATGATCCTGAAGAAGGAATGCAAGAAGAATCAGACTCAGATCCAGAGAACAATAACCTACCCTTAACGGCTCAAATTCAAAATCCTAATCCTCGACCGGAATTTCATGGCTCGACGCCCCTTTGGGCAACTTACCTGGATAGGTGGAGCCGCGAACAGGATCAACCTCTCCCATTCAACGGAGACCGAATCTTCTACAACCTAAGCGAGGGAGGCTCAGCAGACAGAGCCCTTCCTATATTGGTTCGTTGGATTTCTCGCATTGGTGAGCAAGTACGGACGACCATCCATCGAACTGAGGAAAATGATGCGAACACTGGAGTCAACATAGTTCGCATCCGACAGTTAGGATTATCTCATGGGAGAATC
Organism: Lactuca sativa; assembly: GCF_002870075.4. Taxonomy (NCBI): domain Eukaryota; kingdom Viridiplantae; phylum Streptophyta; class Magnoliopsida; order Asterales; family Asteraceae; genus Lactuca; species Lactuca sativa. The sequence goes on from NC_056623.2 coordinate 174,961,588, forward strand.
GTAAATCAAAATGAAGCGTTGCAGAGAGAGCTAACGGCAACTCAAACTGAAGTGATAGAACTTCGAGCAAGCCAGGCAAGACATGAACTACGTATGCTCGAGATGGAGCGTCAGTTGGCAGAATCTAAGGCCCATGTAGCTAGCTCGCGTAACAAATAAAACCTGTCTGACTTCCAAAATTTTGTCATAGCATAAGACCTCGGATAAAGTCCTTACTTTTCTTAACCTTGTAATCGGAGACCTTTAGATAGGTCAAAATTTTCCTAACTACAAAATGTAACGCACCATGTTTTATAATATATATGAGGTATTTCCTTTATTAAACCTTTCGCATACCCCTCCAATTCATGAGTTTATCTACTCTCCTTATGAGTCGAACTCAAAACCCTATTCAGGGGTAAACCAAACTTCTGATATAACAAATCACTAATGCGCGACTTTCGAATCATTAAAACTTATAGTTTTTCATGTTATTTCCTTATCAGAACAATGTCTCCTCATAGATCAGCACGTAGAAACGCAACCCCACCACCACCTCCTCAATACGACCCCAACATAGTGCAATCTGTTATCGTTGCGGCAGTAACAACTGCACTGTCTCAAGCAAACTTTAGCGGCACAGCAAGAGCCGGAAATAATCAACTTACCAACGCAACCCCATTCCTACATTTGGACACTGCCACTTTGCAAGCTACAGTTATAGCCACAGTGGCAGCCATTATAGCATACAATAACTCTGTCAACCCAAGCAGGGAAGGAAACGATATCAAAAATCCTAATCAGAGAAACAATCGAAGCCACCTACCAGTAGCTACCTACAAGAATACCGCAAGGTGCGAACACAAGAACATGAAACGAAAACCCTGGAGCAAGAGGGGAGGCAAATCAACTCAAAGAAACGCCAAAAAGCAATCAACAAACCATACCCCTACACCCAAAAAGTCGTACAACGGCAACCGGCCTAAGTGCAACCGATGCAACTTTCATCATCACGGACCCTGCCGTCAATTGCATTGCGTTAGTTGCAATAGAAAGGGACACACTGTCCGCTACTCCAGAGACCTAGCCCAACTAACTGCTCCAGCGACAAATGTAGGAGTAGGCCATGCTTGTTATAAGTGCGGAGTAACGGGACACTTCCGAAGGGACTGCCTGGAGTCAAACATCATGAATGCTGGTGGAGGAGGACAAGTATTCGCAATGGGCCAAGAGGAGGCTATTGCAGACCCCACGGTTATTCTGGATACATTTCTCCTTGATAACTTATTTGCATACATTCCATTGATAGTAGGAACGCAGAGGAGTTCCGTGAGTCACAAGTTTAAAAATCTACTCGAACAAACACCCTAATCATTAAACAAAACTTTCATAGTAGTAATAATAGAGATAGACTAAAAAGCACTGAAAACACATACGTAGAATGCCCTATCCCACTAACGAACGTCTTACAATGAGAAGTGCCGACATTGGCATTCGACGTGGATTGGTGTGGCCCTACCCATACCAGTTCCATGTGTTATAAAAGACCCTTTCACTTTAACCATCGACTAACGAAACTCAATCAATTTATAATGACAAACCCTACACAAACCCCAATTGGTTTCTAGTTTCAAAACCCCGAAGTACTCATATGAGGAATCTTTACAACCTTCCTGTAGTATCCCCCAACAAATCATTTAGAAATATCACGCATGCAACAAGTCAAATCCAAGCCCAGAAACTAGTAATGAATTCAACCATGAACTTCAAAACGTAGCTACCCTAATGCATCGAGTGAATATGCTAACATTTAGAAGAACATAAGTAATTAAACCCAAAACCACACAATTCTGATCAGTCGAAGTGATAGGCGGAGTAATGAAGGTCCGCTGAAACACGCACTTTAGGATCTAGATTCATAAAGGAACAAGTGGCAACTCCTGCAGAACGCCTTAGGTAGCAATTTCCAAGGTGGGGTATTGAGGAAGGCACTCGTGTCCACTTAACACTGGCTAAACACCTCACTCCCGCCACTAAGGCTAGCACTAGCCAGTCATGCCACCAATGCGAGGAGATAAGGGCACCTCAAGAAGGATTTCCCTATCACAAAGAATTTTGGCATAGATGGTAGGATTCTCAGGACCACAGTTGCAGGAGAACCTACTCCGAACCCACATTAATGTAATTTAGATGTTTCGTTGTAACAAACTTATAAACCATCCAAAACTAGTGCAACCAGAGCCTTGTCTTTTGTGGGATCCCATCAGTATAGGGATACTCATGCTGCGTATACTTGCCTTTGTAGTATACCTTATTCGCAGCAATAGTCTTGTAGTAGTCTAAAGTACTGTAACTCTGTTGATGGTTGCACGGTTGTGTTTTGTCGGTAAACGTCTTATGTTCAAATCTAATGTCTTTAAGTTTCCTTATGATTCCGACATTATCATACGACTTGATTCAATTTGATTCTCACAAAAACAGTTTCATACGTACATCTCTTTCTTCGAAATCGCCTTTCCAGCGAAACCGTCATATCAAAACACCAATTACTCATGAATGGAGTACCTCATAATTCTTCTCCTTTCCAAAGAAACCCCTGAAGTGCCACTTGTACAGTACGTCAAGTTCAAATCCAAATATCCATACGGTTGATCTATCATTGATGAATGTATACGTAGGGATGATATATAATCAAGGTTCTACAGGTTTAGAATTGACGATTCCACTTTAACTTCTTTTTCCTCGATGGGATGGAAGCTTAAAGAAGAATCATTTATTCGACTACCTTTTCAATCTTAATTATATACAACTCGTATACACGAGATTATGATCATTGAACCATGTATGAATTTCTAATATGAACTTTAGGACGGAGACTACCTAAGACTACGAGTGATCGTGCTACCATACAAATAAACATAGAAGCGCAACACATGCCCCTTTCTGTCGATTGGTTCAAGAGAGACAGATAGAACAAAAATACCCATCCTTTTTCCTTAGTTCGGGAATAATTATACTTTTTTTTAGATCTTCATGACATCTAATCCACTTCCAAGATTTTGACATCATAATCAGTATGAATTGGTTGTGTTCTCATGCAAAAGGAAAGGTCACTGCCTATACCTCAAGACAACTTAGGACACAGGAATTTAACTATACAACACATGATCTTGAGTCAGGAGCATTGGTAATTACTTCGAAGATCTGGAGATACTACTTGTAGGGTACAAGATGTACTACTCTCACAGTCCACAAAAACATTCAACATACGTTCGACCAAGAAGGGTTGTCATGACAGTGAAGTCAAACGAAGGAAGCAAAGTCGTATCCCGATAGTGAAAGGTTCGTTGGAATGGCAAGCGAGGAACCGAGTTCAATTAAGAACATGGGGAGCAAATAAAAATTTTATCCGTAGCATGAACTCTAATTTCGGGACAAAATTCCCTCTAACAGGGGGATGATGTAACAACCTGTAACGCCCACAAATCCGGGCTAGTCAATTTACAGGCAATAGAGGTTGAAAATGACTTTTCGACAAAAGATTATAATCTTAACCAAGTTGTAGTATATGTCACGAGGTTTCCGTACATATAAAGAACGCCGAAATCCGAGTTATAACGAAGAAGTTATGGCCCGTCGAAGTTTTACGGCAAAACCGGCACGGCACCGGGAAGCGTAAATAGTGAATTTATGATAGAGCGAGATTTAGCCTTAGAAATCTAAACGAAAGTTGTAGAATATGTTAAACTAAGAGCGTCGATAAAAAGAACGCCCAAATCTGACTTCGTATGAAGAAGTTATGATTTTTCGAAGTTTCGGAATAGCAGTGTACAGCCCGAAATTCGAATATTAGATCGAGCGGTTTTTAGCGGACACGACCTGAACGAGAATCGAAGATCTCGTTAAGAGTAGCGTAACGAGAAAAAGATGGGCGAAAACGGATGTCGGATGAAGAAGTTATGAGGATTTAACGAACCAATCGTGTCCCGGCCCGTTAATAATATAAAATTTAAAATTGAGCCAAAATTAGCCGACAAAGTCTAAACGAAAGTTGTAGAGTACGTTCCCACCTTCGCGTGGATATAAAGAACGTCGAAAACGGAGCTCGTATGTGAAAGTTATGATTTTTAGAAGTCGGGAGTGGAAATTGCGAAATCTGATGCGAGATGGATGACGTGGCTGCATCTGGGCCGTCGCTTGTTGATCAAGGCTTCGCTTCGGATTGTGACACGCCATCCTCGCAGTACGCCCCACGTCCGAAGAGGTTACGCCCTGCGTAGGTCTGATCTGATCCATCTGATGGGTGCGAGACAGCTGGGTCCGAGCTGGTGATCTTATCCGAGGAGTACGCCCAGCGTACCCTCGGTACGCCCAGCGTAATTCCGAGCTTCGGTCCCTATAAATACCATGCGAATTCTTCCGGATTTTTCACACATTTTCACTTCTCTCTCTAAACTACTTTCTCTCTCTAACCCTTTTGGAGCCCCCTAAGCCCTAGTTAAGCCCCTTAGCCCCCGAGGGAAGCCCCGAGGCTCCCGGAGTCCCGAGAAAAAGGAGTTTTTCGGTTTCAAAACGCTGCTCCAATTAAGTTCCGGTTTTCGATAAAATTCGCTGTAAGTGTGCTACGCTTACGCAATTTTTAATATAGCTTTCAAATAATTATAGGAATGTTATTAGGTCCTTAAAATAATTATTTAGGCTATTATTATGAGTTATATCGAGTATTATTAACGCTGAATAATACTCTGACTAATTAATTTGTCGCGGTTATCGTTAAACTAAACCCTAGTGGTATCGATACTAGGTTTTATCGAAGGAATATCGTTTTGAGAGTATCGAAGCGTTGTCCGAGTGCTGAGTCACCACCTACTCAGGTGAGTGCATAGTCCCTTTCATCTTAGACATAGATATGAAGTATTTTAATATAAATTACGTGCTATGTGTGCATATTGTTTGAATACTTGTTGTCTATGCTGGATGAATGATTTATACATGTTTTAAATGATTTAAACTGTATATTTATTTTATATCTACAAATATGTTGGGATAAAACATGGGTAGATGAAATAGTTGGTGAGTGATGAAATAAAATAATGAGAGATAGGTGATGATAGGAAGGTGATGATAGATAGGTGATTATGAATCGGTGATGTAGGATACTACTACCTTGTCCAACAATTTGGAGATGTAGTCATCTACCAGAGTATGGATGGCGACCACGGACTATTATAGACAACCCCGTGGAAACACCAGCAGGCTAGTAACCTGTAGGTGATGAATTACGAGTTCAGGCGATGTTGTAACTACGTATTCATGCGATGATGGTCTAACCCTTATTATGAATTACGAGTCCAGGCGATGTTGTGGCTACGTATTCATGCGATGATAGACTAATCCTTATCATGATTTACAAGTCCAGGTGATGTTGTGGCTGCGTAATCATGCGATGATACCTTAACTCTTGCTAGACACATATTGAGGGAGTAATCCCCGGATTAGTATTGTCTATGCAATGTAGGCGATGATCCTTAGATAAAGTTCGTAGGAACAATCATATAAGGAAATACGATGTAAGGAGATGAGAAGTAAATATGATATAGGAGATGACCCTTGAGATAATATCTTTAGGGAAGACTAAAAGAAGATAATGGGGATGGGTAATTGGGTTGATTGTTTGATTGTTTGAACATAATAATTATATTATTGTGGGTTGAAAACCCTATGTACTCACCAAGTTTCCCAACCTGACCCACTCAGTTTATGTATATCACAGGTGACGAAGTGAAGTGACATTACACTGAGAGATTTAAAAGAGATGTAGATCACTAGTGTAAATCATTGTAAGTTCTGTTTATGCTTATGTTTCGGTATTAACGATGGCATCCCAAACATTTTAAAATGAAATAAATACGTATTTACCATGTTTTTTTTCTGGGAACAAATTCCGCAACCTTTTATTAAAACGAAGTACTCTGATTTTCATAAAGCATAAACAAAATCGGTCTTTTCTGGCCGTGATTTTGGGGATGTCACACAACCCGTCATTTCAGGTCCTTGAAATTCGAGTCTTGTAACCTCTTTGAAAAAGTAATTAGAATATCATCGAAAAATGAATTATTCAAAGGCTCTGTTTGGAGTACGCTATGTAACAGATATCGTCTTAAGGTTTCCAAGCATATAAAGAACACTAAAATCTGAGTTATAACGAAGAAGTTATGACCATTCTAAGTTTTCCGACATAAACCGGCAATACGACGTTACGTAAAAACTCGAATCGGAGATCGAGCGACTTTTGGCCGGAATGACCTAAACGAGAATCGAAGGTCTCGACAATGGTATTTCAGCGGTAAAAAGTCTGGCAAAAACCGACGTCAGATAAAGAAGTTATGAATTTTTAAAGAAATTCCTTAATCACGTCAATTTAATAAATAAATAATAAAAATAATTTCATAATTTGCCAACGGAATCTAAACGAAAGTTATAGATCTTAGTCTCACCTACGCGGGGATATAAAGACCATCGAAAACGGAGTTTGTATGAAGAAGATATGATTTTTTGAAGTTTATTAAATAAATTATATATAAATTTAATTCAAAAATCCGGTAATATCCGAAGGAAGAGTCAGCATCCTCATCCGAAGGAAGAGTCAGCGTACCGAGGCCTCTCAGCCCCTATAAAAGGGATGCGAGGGTTTCCGGAAAACTTGCTCATTTCTTCTCATTTCTCTTGCGTTTTGCCTTGTTTTCCGTGCCCGTTCAAACCTGAAGCCCTGGTCATTTTGCTCAAGTCCCGAAGGTCGATTTTACTCCCGAGATTCCCGAGAATCCCGAGAAAAATCCGTTTCCCGAGACGAAACTCTGCCCGGTTTTCCATCTCGCTATCTTCAAACTTTCAAGTGAGTTCATACCCCTACAACCACACTTTAAATGCTTTTTTTTAAATGCTTTTTAAACACTTTTAAGGGGGGGGGGGGGGGGAATACAAGTAAACACGCGACTAAAATCGTGTGAAACATCGATCTTTTGCTATACTTTTCATACGGTTGTTTTAACTATCTTATGAAGTCATTATCATGAAAAACACCTCACAACACAACTTTACCCTCTTGGGATACAATATGTTTTATAAATAGAAATAATGTTTTATTTATATGTTTACATACAAATACATCATATCAAGGGTAACATTCTTTACTAAACCGTTTTGTACATTCAAAGAACTTATGATTTATGCTTTGTCAAACATTGTGAAAAAGGATAAACTTTGCATACAAAACTACTACTTTAATACAGACTTAGTTGAGAATCCGTGAGACGTGTACATCATCAAATACTGCCTTTTTGCTAAAAGGTACCGCTTCAAGTCCTGTCTATAACCAGAGTCTCCCGTTCGGAGAACGTGTCAAATGTGTATAGATCTATACGGGAAGTCATGATCCCGCGCCCTGACTGTTAGCTACAGTCCTTCCTTTGGGGTGACAGTTTGTCATAACGCTACGACACCTAAAGAACGTCGCTACAGGCATATTATGTTTAGTATGGTTATAAAACTCATCGGATATACAATTATTATGGTGTTATGTTTTTATGAACGAGTAGCTATTAAATCTATTCTTCATCTAACAAGTGCGATCTTCGTATAGATTTATCATATAAAACTATGCCACAACTTTTAAGCACGTCGGCTGCTTGCGATTTTCGGTCTTAGAGGCTGCCAGTTATGTTAGGAAAATAAGGGTTTTTCCTGGATACAAACCAAACAACTAATAGGAAAATAAGGGATTTTCCTGGTGCAATTACTTACAACTTATAACACGAACATTCATATACATTTCATACTTTTATAAGAAAATAAGGGTTTTTCTTGGAAAACACGACAATTCATATCTCAACCATTAGGGAAAATATGGGATTTTTTGGATCTAATACATTCATTTTCAACACAACAAATCATAACTCTTTTCATTTGAAAATACCGCGTTTTCTGGAAAACATACACGAACTTTCGAATGGCGTACATTTTCTCAAAACACTACTTATGAACTCACCAACTTAATTGTTGACACTTTTTCTTTAAAATAACTTGTATTCTCAGGGAACCGCTAAGCAGATTTGGAAATCAACTTTTGGAGATTAACGTGCTGACGTTAATTACTTCTTTTGAAAGATGTTTATGTATTTAACTTTTGAACATGTAACGAATACAATTATGTAAACATTTTGGAAACTTTAATATACATGGTGGTGTGTACTTTCCTTTCTATGAACTATTATGATACTGAATATGACGTCCTCCGCCCCCGAACGTTTCCGCCGTTCTGGTTTGGGGGTGTGACAAACTCGGACCTCTAAGATAAGGCTGAAGAGGCACACCAACCTTCCCAATATAGAGCTCTAAGTAAAATCCCGAATTTGCTCTTGTCAGGAATCCACGCGGGCCGCGGGGAATCTTACGTGGGCCGCGTGACTTCGACGGAATTTTTGGGCTTCTTCAAGTCTTGGGCCCCCACTGCTAATCCATTGGCCCAGTTCGAATCCAATCAACTTCTAGCCCATTTTTATTCAATATTTCTTCAATTAAAGCCCAATTTGTCTTTCCACATCACTCAAAACTTCCGCAAACTCCTAAACATCGATCTTGCACACTCAAGAATTCTATCGTGCACTTTCAAATTTAAAGTTCAACACTTCTGCGCCTTCAAGCAATCGATAAGCCTACTCCCTAAATCACCTCCACAACTATCAAGCACGAAATCCCCACTGCTCTTCAAGTCCAATCGCCTTCCAGAAGATCCTGCACACTCCCGCTCCTTTAGTTTCCTTAAAATCTGCAATAATGCTCAAGAAACTAGAAAGTACCCGAAATGGTCATAAAAATAACAAAAAGGAAAATATGCATGGAAATTAACTAAAATGAGAATCGAATGTGCTAAAAAAACTATAAAAAAGAAGTAAATAAAATGAAGCTATCATCTTCCATGAGAGACTTGAATCCTGTCATATGTCTTGAGCAACCGCTGTCTAAATACCAAACTTGTTCTTTACCCTGAAACAAAAATATACAATAAGCCCTAAAACAAAAAACAAACAAAAATGATATTATAACAATCACCAGGGAAACAATTCAACGAGTTTCCCTTTTTGATCCACTTATCATTATGAGTCATAATGTTGTCAGTGCAAACATAGTTCTTTTCAAAAGTGCACTTGCTGACTTCGTGAGATAAATAGCCACATCGATAACAAACTTTCATTCCAGGATTATTTCTTTTAACAATAAGTTTTAATTTCTTTTTAACTGTTGAATCCAAAGAACTTTGACAATTTGATTTAAGAGTTATTGTTTTAGTTCTGGAACAAGGAATGTCATGGATGGTATGCTGAGATGATACCTTGTCATGAGTCTCATGAATCATTAAGGAGTCTTCAGAAGTAGAGGACTTTGATTGATCTTCAGGTTTAGAATTGCTAATGAAACACTGAGGAAAAATCCTAGGAATTTCATTGACTGAATGAATTCACCATTGCATATAGGAAAATTTAGCAAAATCTTAGTGGTGGGAAGAACATACTCACGGGTGAAAAGGTTGATGAGAAGGATCAAGAGCATATAATTGAGAAACACATTTGGTGATACCGTTAGAATCAGTGGAGCAGTGAGTATCAATTAAAGTTTGATTTATAAAATAAGAGCTCACAAATCTATCTTTAAAATCTTCTTTTAAACAATCAAATTTATAGAAGGTTTGTTTGGTCTCAACAACTTTGGTTAAAGAAACAACACCTTCTATATCACCTCCAAGAATTTTCTCATACTGATCTAGAATCTTAGCATTAATAATTCTTGTGACATTAAAGTGAGAAGAGTCTCAGTTTTTCAAAATGAGTTGAATGCATATATCATGATCAACAAATTCTTCTTTTTCAGTCTGAAGAAAATTATTGGTTAGCGAGATACTTGTGTTTTTCTTTTTTAATACAAAAAGAGATTTTCTCAAAAAAGAGAGTTTTTATTTTAGTTTCTTTAACTCAAAACCGAGAGAAGGTCTTTCTTTATTTGAGACCAATAAATCGAAACGTAAGTGATCAACCATGTCATCTTTTTCGTTGTTTTCGAAAGAATACTAGTTAACGAGATTTTATACATGATACGCTGATGTAGCATCCCATTCTATCGTAAGGTCTACAACAGCTTGAGAAGGATCAACGTCAAGAGTTCCAATACTGTCAATTGAAGTGTCAGCATGAGATTCAATGATTTGCGCCATGAGACACTTACCTTCATCATCTGAGGAGTTATCTTTTTCAAAAGTAAATGATAGTGTAATCATCATTTCTTGAGCAGTTGAACAGTTTTGAACCAAACGATAGACATAATAAGGGGTGAGTTTCCAATAACAATTATTGCCTTTACATTGAGATCCAACATCCTTTTCTCTTCCTTGTTATATCCAAGCACAGATTTCCCTTTCAACTTACTACCAGATGCACCATCATTGGGTGATTGATGCATAGCGCGACAAGGTTTTTTATTTATGATGTCGAGCATATCAAAGTCCATGAACTCGAGAGCTTCCATGACCTTTGATTTCCAAGCAGAGAAGTTGTGTTTATCAAACGGAGGGATCATGTTGCAAACTTTTGATTTTGGATTGAAAGTGGTCAACATGATTGCTGCAGTGTATCAAAAACCTACTTGGATACTAATTTAAGGTTTGTATCGATTGGATACACTTCAAGTACAAAGAAAAAAAGTAAACCAATCTAAGAAAGCAAAGAACATAGAGTAAATAACACAGGGAGGTCCCCAAATTACCTTTCACTAAGAAATGGTTTGTCTTCACCAAGAAGATGGTTTGTCACAAAGACGGTCACCAAGATAAACTCTACATTTGGGTTTTCCCTAATATTGATTATATACTAATCTATACAAGAATATCCCTTGATTGAAGGGATTGCGTCTAATATATACTAAGAACCGATGCTCATCACAAGGATATCGAATCTGCTATGTATTCTATACTTATTTATATCATTACCTAATATACAAAAGATTACATAGAATAAAGATTACTTAGAATAATTATAATAAATGTTATATATTCTATACTTATCTATATTATTATCAGGTTGTTTTGGAATAGGTCCTTGAAGAAAATACAATTTACTTTTCCATTGGAGATTGTCTTTCAAAACACACATCCATTGGATAATTTTGCACATGTCAAATGTTAAATGTTCATGTTGACTTACAAGGTCATACCGATGCATGGTATGATTTTGGATTTGGTTCTCATCTACAAAATTTAACAAAATTCATTTAGTATTTTTAATATTTAAAATCTTTAATAACTAATACCTTTTTAGTTTCCAAAAACAATAATTATCAACGAATAGGATCCAAGTTGCAAAAGAAATAAATGGTAAAGTATCCTTTATCCCATACATTTGAATCCAACCCGGTAAATATCGACTATCAATTATATTTTACTATATAATTCCTAGATTTATGGGATCGTTAATAAAAAAATTTAATTAGACATGTTTGATCCTATCTATTCCTCAGAACTCTCTTGCTTAGGTATCCTTTACCACAAGTATTCCGATCTAGTCATCCAATTTGAAAAACTTATGTAATCGGCCTATAACTTGGTTATAGAAATCGTGAATACATCCCGACCATCAAAGTATTCTGATAGAAGTTATGTATCATTTATCCCACTAGTGCATACAAGAGATTTGCGAGTGTTCTTCAAAATGGATTGCGTAGATTTCAAGATTGAAAGGGTCTTTTTATGTTTTATAATTCTAGTTTTAAAAACATATGATATCATTATAATTGCATACATCCGTTTAATCATTATATTAATTTTCCAAAAAATCACATTTAAGGTTCAAATATAAAATATGGTTTTATATTTTGACTTGGTTCATTTTTAACAATAATATTCAATATTAAGTTTGATTTTGAGCCATATAGAACCTTATTATTACTTAATAAAACTTCCTTTTACAATTAATATTTTGGAGTTTGAATAAGTTATAGAATCACAATTTTAGACTTATAATTTTACAATTTCAAAATTTGTTGTTTTTACGTTTTAATAAAACCGATTTTTATTTATAAAGTAGTAACTTGTTGCATCTTACGTCCACATTATAAATTTTGAGAAAAAAAACTTCATGTGATGTTTATTTTGTCCAATAAATAGTTTGAGTTTGTGAAAATCTAATTTATCAACCACACAAAATATTTGTATAAAAATAAACAACACAAACATGCATAATAGTATAAAACAAGCTAAGTTCTATTGACACTTTTATGAACCAACATAAAAGTGTCAAGTCCTTTCCTAAGGGACCAAATGGACCAAAATCTTCAGGTTGTTCTTCATAATGACTTCAAGTTCTCACTTGCATTGACAATCTACTTTGTTGCAATTTTATAAAACTTTTATAAAAGTTATCAACTTTTATTAAAAAAAGTGTTATAAAACCATGAGCACCACTTGATCTTCAAAAAATGGTCATCTTCTTCATATTGTTACATTTTATATAAAATAAATCTACTCTAAAACTAATTTATTACATAAAATAACAGAGATGAAAACTAGCTACCTTTTTATTACATATTTTATGAATAAATGAATATTACAAACCATTTTAATAAATCATATAACAACAACACAAACCCAATGACTTGTTTATACACTCTAAAAATACATATAAACATAAAACAAACTTTATTTTTCTAAGACAACTTTAAGTGACAAAAAATGCATGTAAGTTTTTGTCACATAAAATAACAATTAAGAAGTTGTCAAAGGAAATATGTATGAAGTTATTTTTATAGAAAAACAAGTTATCCAAATTCTCCAAAAACTAAGATTTCCAAAAATCATAAAATCTAACAAAACTGTAAGGTGGCTCTTGATACCAAATTTTGGGTTTTATTTCAATATTAGTTTCATAAACTAGTTAAATGGCAAACGGAAGAATTGGGATTTTCGAGAATAACATAAAAAATTACACCCACCAAGGATCATTTTGCAAGTAGTAGAAAGATTAAAACAAGCACTGAAGAAGAAGATGAAGAAATAACAACCTTTTTAGTTCTTTGAGTCCTCTTCGGAGGGCTTGAAGTTTATGGAGAATGTAGGACCTTTTAGACACCAACATGAAGCCAACTTGATGTAGATGCTAGTATTAAACTCTTAAGAACTCTTAAACTTTAGTTCATATAAACATATGAACCAAAGGGACCAAAAGAAATGCAAGTAAACTAATTCGTACTTTACAAGAGAATAAGAGAGTGAGAGAGAGTACATTTTCGGCCATAACAAGTGCAAGACCAAAAATGAAAGCCTCGTCTCTTAATGTATAAAGTGAAGTCTTTAATCATTAATTCTTTAAACTTTTAGACACCCATGTCCCTATATGCTTGATGCATGCTTTCTTAGTCTTTAAATCTTTTGAACAAACAATTCAAGAAGTCATCCCCTCCCCCCCCCCCCCCCCCCCATACACACTACATACTCTTATGAAGAGTAAATGTTACACCCTTGGCCAAGGTGGTGGAACATGTCTGCCTGTGCGACTTAGTTCATGGATTACAGGTAAACTGAATATATATCATAAGTACAATAATAAACAAAACAACATTTGTATTCCATATTAATGTTTGAATACAAGGTTACAGATAATAGTATAGTACATGGATTGCCTTAAATAGGTAGGCAAACATAACAAAAACTAGTAAAATAGATTCCCTGGACCCATGACCATTCCATCGTCTGAAATGCTTGATTACTGATTTCCTAAGAATACATGTAGTTTTGAGGATCAACACAAGGTTGGTGATAGTTACAATTTTTTTGCTAACAATAGTAATGATACTTTTTTTTTAAAAAATGTTCAAAAAGTATTTTCTTTGTAAGTAAAACCATACTTAAAACTATGTTTGTAAAGAGTCTTTGGATATGCTTTGAAAACCAAAAAGTGTCTTTTCATAAGTGAAATCATACCTAAAAGTGTTTTGAGTGAAACCAAATACATGGTTTGTAGTGAGAGAGAGATTCTAGTTAATGTTTATAGTTAGTCTTATAACCGAGTTATGTGACTGAATGTACCCCCTACAATGCTTCATTATACATTATAGTAACGAATGTAGATACTTATCACCCGCTTCGATTGATCGGTTGAGGTTGTAGCTAGCAACCAAAGGTGGGGATATAAACCCGGTATAGATCTATACATACGTATCTTGTTCTGACGATTAACGGTTATAGTGGTGTGGGTATGCTAAGTGTTTAGACTTAGCTAATGAGTAGTGTCTCACTATAAAGCCCTTAATTAAAATATATGAATAACTCTCAAACCTAACCTATATGTGGATAAGTCGCTAGGCATAATGATTTTCATAAACTTTATAAAAGTTGAGTATGTTTGGTATATACTTAAAAGTGTATTGTACTCGCTCCGAGGATTAACATTTATAGTGGTGTGGGTATGCTAAGTGTTTAGACTAAGCTTATGAGTAGTGTCTCACTATAAAGCCCTTAACAAAGGTATATGAAAGCTCCCAGCCATAACTTATATGTTTATAAGTCACTAGGCATAATGATTTGCATAAAGTTTATAAAATCTGAGTATGTTTGGTATATACATAAAAGTGTAATGTACTCGCTTTTATAAAGAGGTACGTTTCAAAATAGTGATCATAAGTACATGTATATGTTATAAGTTATAATATTTATAACTTATGTATACATATATATATATATATATATATATATATATATATATATATATATATACATGCATGAAATAAGTTTGGTCTTTGAAATACTATAGATGTTATAACATTTTATGAAATAAGATTTATGACATGCAATTATCACATAAAATCATAAGGTTTTATTGTAAAATGCCATATGTTATTTTTACTAGATATTTCATTTTAAAAAACTTAACATATGTATATATCAAGTTGGAAAACTAGCATAACATGTTACTTGTCAAACTAACATTTTTAATAACTAGGTTTTAAAGCATTTCCACATAAAATGATAATCTTGTTTATACTATGTTTTTCATAACAAAAATATATAAGCACATGTATTCCCCCAAAGATATGTAAAAACATTAAAAATGGGCCGTAAGCACTCACCTTAATGTGAAATTTTGGGTTTTGAGGTGAGAATGTAATTTGTTCAGGAAGCACCGTGAGATAGTACCGATTAGCAACTAACTTTGAATTTGGATTTTGGACTTGAAACACCCACAAAATAAATAGTAAAACTTGAGTCTATAACTTGGAAAAAGTCAATGAAATACCAACATAAAGTGGCAAGATGGTGACCGAAGGCTGCTTAGGAGCGGCGGTAGGTGGCAATGGGATCGCGGAGCTGCTCTCGCAGCTTTGCTACCTCCGTTTTCACTTCTCTCGGGCAGCAAACGAGAGGGAGGAAGGAGGGGGAGGGGGAAGCAGTTGGAAGGGGGTGTTTTTATGGTGTTTGCTGGCTAAATTAGGGGGAGATGGGGGTGGGGATGTGGTGGTTTCTCGGTGGTGGGTTCCAAACTGAGAAAAGAGAGCAAGAGGGGGAGGGAAGTGAGGAAGTGTTTGGCTAGTAATTTGTGAATAAAAATGGAGAGCCAAGCTATACTTTTATAGCTTAAGTAAGTCCTTTAAACAATTCCTTGCACCATACTTTCATTTTTTTTTTATTTACAAAGCTATGAATGTTTTTTTATTCAAAGTCCCACACATTGTACTTTGGAAGAAGAGTACACTCAAGATGGCAAGATGTTGAAGGGAGAGGGGACATGAGTAAGGGAGAAGGAGAAGACAAAAGTGGTTGATTTCCTCCATGTATGCAAGATAGGGTGGGACCTAGTGATGTCACTTCCTCAAAAATGGCCCAAAACCATCCTTGTTTTACATGCCAAGATCCCGGCACCTAATATTTTTTTTCATAAATGGATATTCATAGAGCCAATTTCAAGGATTCCAAAACCCAAACGGATTAATTTTTTGAGTTTTAGAACTCCGGGAAATCACATTTAAAGTTTTGTGTCTAATTGACCAGAAACATCTGATTTTTTTACTTTTACAAATATTTTTACTAAAAATATTTCGAGTATGAAATTTAATAATAGACTATAACCTGAGTCCAAAAATGCTCACATAATTTCCATATGACGTGTATAAGTGGCTCAATGGATCGAATCGGTTTATAGTGGTTTGGTTTCTAATAACGATCATATATTTTCATACGATCTCTGTTTTGGACGTTCTTTATATTTTCGGAAATAAGTGAACATGTACAATGATACTAGAGTGTTTGCCTTCCGCACAACTGCTTAAAACAAAATTCATTTTTGGACGTATTAACTATGGTTGCCGTTTGTGTTGTTTGATTCGTTTGAGATTTTTCACAACTGAAAGTAAGATACCATTTCATATCTTATTTTATTTCTAATGACACTATTTATTTTTCAAATATGCATTAAAGCTCAATAGGTTATTTCCACAGTAAAAAGCGAAAGAGATTTGTAAATTTTATTAACATCCTTTATAAAATACAAGCCTTAACCTTTTGGTAAAAGAAAAAAGTCCTTATGGTCGAAAATGTTGTAAATTTTATAAACATCATTTATAAAATACAAGCCTTTATCTTTTGGTAAAAGAAAAAAGTCATTTTGGTCGAAAATGTTGTGCATGACTTAATAATTCATACCATATGAATTATGTAATCTTACTTGCTAATGCAAATTATTATTTCCTAGAAATGAATAATTTCCAGTTAATTAAAAGGGTTTAATTAATATTTAATAAAATCAATTTCTAATAAATAATCACTTTAGGATCATATGTTAATTAGTAATATCAATTTAATATGAATCTTGAGCGTACTAGATCTTTCATAAAATCCCTCAATAAACAACTATCAAAAGGAGTTTTAGGAACAAACTTTTAAGAGTTACGTTTAAAATGAGTTTTAGAAACAAACTTTTAAGGAGTTATGTTTAAGACGCGGACTGTTATTTTAATGCATCGGTTCATACCAGTTAGGTCAAATTGGTGTTTACAAGCATACTTCGCACCATGTCCTTTAGGGTTCTATTTATCCTATCGATCACATTGCTTTATTTACGAGTGTTAGGCATGATGTATTGGTTAACTATCCGATTATCCTTATGAAATCATCACCAATATTTGATCTTAACACTTTTATTTTACAACGAATTTGATTTTCAACTTCAGCCATAAAAGTTTTGAAATTTTCCGAAGATACAAAATTTTCATTTATTAAGTACAAATACATGTAGTGAGAGAGTTCATCAATGAAGGTTATAAATGATTTATGTTCATTTATTCCCACCATGAAAAGTCAACAAATGATGGTATGAATCATTTCTAGTAATCTCAAATCAACTCGTATTTTCACGAGAGACCCTTGGTTTTAATAAATCTTACAAAAAAAGCTAGTCGTTGGGGGTTATAAACCATTTTTTTTCTTTCTTCCACCAATATGGGATGAGTTAAAACTCACCTAACTAATTTCTTATTTTCTTCTAATTACGCTACTTTGACAAATAATTTTTCATTCAGTTCTAATCCGTTTTTGACGTATGATATATCGAAACGAAGATATCACGGAGCAAAATATGGGTATATAATCATTAATTCGTTTTGATTATATTTAGAGTCCAAAATTCATGTTCAAAAATTGGAAAAAACCCCATTTTTAGAAATTAGAAAACTAATTTTCCAACATAACATTCGTTAAATATATAAATCAAATTCGTTGCATAAGTTTCAACATAATTACATGTAAATCAATCAAAATAAAAAAAAATAAAAAAAAAATAAAAAAAAGTCATTGTTGGATCGATTAAAACTCTAAACTAATAATTGATTCCTATAAAACAAAAATAAACGTGAGGATTTAGTCGGTCAATTACCAAATCAAATATTACATAAACAAATAAATAAATAATAATTATTATTTTATACTCATAAAGCTATAAATATATATAAAATAAATGAATTACTAAATCAACTAATGTATATACACGATAGATATGAAAATTAACAAAAAAAAAATAACGAACGTTTTGTACATACAATGATACAATATTACTGGTTCAGCCACTTTATCAATTACCCATTTAGAACTCCATAAAGCCTTGGCCAAATAAGGAGACATAAGTTTAGAAGCAACTTGAGCGAATGCCGATTGCAACTATTTTGACTTTAGATGTAGTCACAATCAAGATCATGACTTTTAACAAGAACATGAAGTATACATGCGTCTTTTATCCATTTGTTCTATTTTTGCAAGAACGCTACAAATTTATCTTTTTCCATTTTTTCTAAAGAAGTTTCAATATCACTACTACATATATATATATATATATATATATATATATATATATATATATATATATATATATATATATATATATATATATATATAGAGAGAGAGAGAGAGAGAGAGAGAGAGAGAGAAAAATGAATATACCCTTGAGGATATATAAGCTTAGGTACCCAATCCACCATAATACATTGTTTTGTTTAATATATTAATTATAATGTTTTTAAACTTCAACCATTTACTATCAATATTTTCGAAATTTCACTATTATCTTGCTCTTATATCATATCTTTTTTCTTGAACAACTCTTAGGCTATATATATTATAGTTGAAAATGAAAATTATGTAAGATGAAGATAAATGTGAAATTTAAAAAAAAATCTTAGAAGTAATCAAGTTAGCAGTTGAATTATAAGAACATTAAACAATTACAATATATATATATATATATATATATATATATATATATATATATATATATATATATATATATATATATATATGATACAAACCATGTATTATGGTGAGTTTGAGTACCTAAACTTATATACCCTTAAGTGTATATTCACTTTTCCCATATATATATATATATATATATATATATATATATATATATATATATATATATAAAGAGAGAGAGAGAGAGAGAGAGAGAGATGAGAGTTCAATAGAAAAAAAAAAAGGTTGAGAATAGGGGAATCATTCTCAGCCATACATTTATTTTGCCGCAAAACAGTTAGGCGTACCGGCGGAAATGGATAACGGATACACATATGTTTTCCAACCAAACATATTTCCTTAAACTATACTAATCATTACGTTATTATACCTAAAAACGTACTTTTTTTGTTTTTTTGATTTTTAGAAAACTATTTTTATTCAAAAATTATTTTAAATATATCAAAATTCATTATTTTTTCTTCTCTATAAATATACATTCATATTGATATAGTTTTAAGATAAAATAAAAAATTTATTTTTTTAGACTTTCAGCTCTTGTTATTCATAAGTGAATAAAAATTCATCAGATTTTTATTACAGTATATTCGTTATTCACTTATGAATAACACGTATGCATAATTTTTTTTATATAGTTTGAGTATCGTTCATATATGAATATAACACGTAATAAAGTTTCTTACTTTAAATATATTTTTTACATCATCTTTCGTCATATATTATATTTATATATGAATAAAACGTGTATTAGTTGTCGTCATATTTTAAATTCATATATAAATAAAACATTTATCAGATTTTTGTTACAGTTAATTTGTTATTCATATATGAATATGTAATATAAATGATACTTAAACTGTAAAAAAATTAAAAATATTTTTTTATTCATAAGTGAATAACGAATGTACTCTAGTAAAAATCTGATTTATTTCTATTTACTTATAAATAACGATAGCTGAAACTATAAAAAAAAATAATTTATCTTAAAACTATATCAATATGGATGTCTATTTGTAGAGAGTAAAAAATTATGAATTTTGATATATTTAAAATTATTTTTCGATAAACATAGCTCCTTAAAAATAAAAAAACGAAAAAACTATATTTTTATATATATTAAGATTTGTTTTTTTTTTATTTTATTTTTATTTTTTATTTTTTTTTTTTTTTGCATCTAAACACTCCAACTCACCTTCAAAATCTCAAACACAAACCCTCCATCTATCATCATCAACTACCACCATTGTCGCCACCTACTGTCGCCACCTCCGTTTACCGACGTCGGTTCTGGCCATCATCACCATCATATTTCAACATCATCTTTTTTTCCTCATTTTTTTGGTGAAACACCACCAGATCTACATCAGATCTGGTGTGTTTGATGCATTTCAAGTCTAGATCTACTCCACTACTGATTTTCGCCACCACTAATGTTCATATCTGTGAGCTCTGGTGACACATCTTCATCTCGCCTCTATCTTTTTTTCTCTCGATCTCCATGAAAGACCACCATATCTGGTCCACCACCACCTCTATCAACCATAGTTGTATGTCTTCAACCTCCAAAATCCTTTGTTTTCATTAGATCTGAAGGTTCAGTCCAGATCTATAATCTCCGACGTTAGATCTACGATTTCCGACAGCAAATCTATGATTTTTGCTTATGGATCTATGATTTATACCTTTAGATCTACAACTTCTGACGAGATTGACAGACTAGATCTGAGATCGATGTCAACTGCTACCACAACTACTGCCTTGCCACTCCGGTGTAACACCGCCAACTCAACTCCATCTTTTTCTCTCTGATCTTTAGTGAAACAACACCATATTTGCATCTGGTATATTGATATTTATTTACTTTTTTTTTCTTTCTGTTAAGTTGTGAATTTAATGTTCTAATCTTTTATTTGTTGTTTACTTTTGTTAAACATAGTTTTTTCTACTATTAAGTTGTTAATACATGTTTATTATGTTTTTTTAATAATGTTTTCATCAAGTTTTTATTCACTTTATGTTTTATTGTTGTTAAACTGTGAATTGAATTTAAAATTTGTGTTATTATGTTAGTGTTTTCTCAAATAATATAAATTTTGATTTTTTTTAAGCTTTGAACTATGATGTTTTAATGTTTCAACTATTGTTTAGTATAATTTAAGTTACTTACTGTGAAGGCGTGAATTAATATGTTTTTATGTTATAAATACAATGAATGAGAGTCCTAAACTGATTATTAAACTGTGAATGAGAGTTGTGAAAAACTCTATTAAACTGTGAATTTATGTGGTGTACACAATATATCTGGTTAATTTTGTATACTCAACTATGAATTGTGAATAACGTTGTAAATTTAATTCACGACTTAATATATTAAATTCACAATTTAATACATATAAATGTCTTCAAATGTTAACGTCTAAATATAAGTTTTAATTTGAAAATATGACTATAAATATAATTTTTTTTGTCGTAAATTGTGAATTTATTATATTAACCTGTGAATTTTGTATATTAAACTGTAAATTGTCTGTATTAAGAGTTTTAAAAATTGATATTATTGTTGTGAATTTATATTTTTTGTATTAAACTGTAAATTTATTGTAATAAACTATGAATTTTATGTATTAAGTTGTGATTTTTGTATTTTTAAACTTTGATTTAACTGCATTAAACTGTGAATATTTATTTAAATTGTGAAATTGACTATATTAAACTGTGATTTTTTAATATTAAACTGTGATTTTGTGTTTAAAAATGTGAATTGACTACATTAAACTATGAATTTCTGTTTAAACTGTGAATTGACTGGATTTTGCTGTTTTATTATTTGTGTTAAAATATGAATGATTTATGTACTAATTTTTTTGTTAATTTTCTTATGAATATATTTATTTTTTTGTTTTATAAATTTGTAAGAATCCACTAGTTTTTATAATTGATTTGCATTAAATTCAAAATGAGTTAATTAATAGGCTTTATTAGACTGTGAATGTAGCATTTAAGTTGTTAATGCATGACTTTATTTACAGATCTGATATGGAAGAAATAACGGCTACTATGATACAGGTGGTTGGTGGCGGCATGTAGCAGTAGAATTTGAGTTTTGGACTTCTTTGAATTAGTAAATTATTGTAAAACAGTTCGTATTAAGTTGTGAATTTTTCACATTAAATTGTAAATGGACTGTGTAAATATGTATTTTATATAAGTTTTGAGTTAAAATATGAGAGCATATATGGATGAAAATATTAGACTATAAAAATTATAAGTTTGCTCTTTTCATACCAAAAACACACACACAAAAAAAGGATTTTAATATGTTTAATAAGACTATCATGTAAATATTTACTAATTAATTGAGGTTCTTAGGGTTCTTAATCTTTTACAGTTCTCATTTGAACCACTCCGTATATATATATATATATATATATATATATATATATATATATATATATATATATATATATATATATATTGTAACGACGTAATTTCTAAAACAATTTTTCATTTTTAAAACATACTTTTATTCACAAGATAATATCAAAACATAATGTATCCAATGTTATCATAACAAAACATATCCTAGAATCTCAAAACATAAAACTCCACAAGTGTGTACGAATCATGCCGCCGCCTTCTCGCGATCCTCGCTAGTACCTGAAACACATAACACAACCATTGTAAGCATAAATGCTTAGTGAGTTCCCCAAAATACCACATACAACACATACGCCCCTCAAGGCCATAACTCTGTGGAACCTTCCGGTCCAAGTGTCTCAGGGAACTTCCGTCCCGAAATCCTGGTAGTCCTTCCGGTCCTACCCGTATCGACCTTTCGGTCCGTAACCTCCTGACCTTCAGGTCCATACCAACTTAACCTTCCGGTCCTTATCATTCATAACATACATAACACATATATCATATAACAGCATACAACACATACATCTCATAGCATATAAGACCTTCCGGTCACACATAGGTACCACTCTAGGTACAGTATAGTGAGAAGACTCACCTTGGATAACTCGGTAAATCTCGAACTTGGAAATACTGATCTAGCCTCCGCCTAATCACATAAAATATTTACTCTAATCAATATGATTCTCAAACGCTAGGCTATTCCCTCTCTAAGTTCTCTCAGGAGGGTAAAAGACCATTTTACCCCTCCGATGGCTCAAAAGTCCCAACATTGACTAAACCCTAAAAGTCAACGAAAATCAACGGTCAACTTGACCAGACTCATCGAGTGCACATAGGCGACTCAGCGAGTCCAAGCATGTCCTCGGGGTCTATCTAAACCTCACTCGACCCGTCGAGCGAACCTTCCACTCGACGGGTTAGCTAAAACACACCAAAGAATGATGAATTAGCCCTCTTCTTGCTCTACAAGCTTTCTCTCTGCTCTCTAGGGTTCTCAGGGGTGTAGTGGCCGCAAATGAAGGCCATAAAAGCCTTTAAATAGGGCACAGGCCCAAAGATTTAGGGTTTCTGCCGCCAGCACAGACTCGTCGAGTCACCTAGCCGACTCGTCGAGTCCATTCATTAATCCAGTTAGCAAATCGCGATCCTACTCGACGACTCTATGCGTCAACTCGTCGAGTCCCTCTCTTTAGCTCAAAATAAAAGATTAAAATAAAATACATGGGAATCCGGATGTTACAAATCTCCTCCACTAGAATCACACTTCACCCTCGAAGTCTCGCTCTACAAACAACTCTGGATGCTGCTCCCGCATCTCTAACTCCGGCTCCCAAGTCAATTCGGATCCTCTCCAATGTTGCCACTGGACCTGAACTAGGGGCACCTCCTTGTTCCTCAGAACCTTGACCTTTTGATCCTAGATCGCGATCGGTCTCTCCACATAATTCAGGCTCACATCCACCTGAATATCCTCCAGCGGCACTACCGCCGACTCGTCAGCTATACACTTCCTCAACTGAGACACGTGGAAGGTATCATGTATCTGGCTCAACTCTGTAGGTAGCTCCAAACGATACGCTACTCTTCCCACCCTTGTGGTCACCCAAAACGGACCAATGTGTCGGGGTCCCAGCTTGCCCCTTTTCCTAAATCGGATCACTCCTTTCCAAGGAGATACCTTCAGGAGAACAAAGTCTCCTACCTGGAACTCGAGCTAGGTGTTAGAATAGTGTCTAAGGCTGCAACTATATCAGGCAAGTATTTGACCCGGTTGTGCATGGTCCTTTTGGGTTGCCTTCACCATAGCAACTTGATAGGATGATTTATTACGAGAGAGTAAATATTATTAATATATTATGAGAATAATATAATGAATAATATATTTATTATTTGATTAATATAAGTCATAGAATTAATTAGAATTAATTTGGTGACTTAAAGAGATTAACTAAATAAAAGGGTATAAACTGTCAATTGTTTGATAGTTAACCTTTAGACTGTAAATCCTTATGGATATGCTAGGGACGGATTCTAGAAGCTAGGATAGCTTCAAAATCGTCCAAGGCTTATCTATGTAAAGGATTTGGATAGCCTTAAGAGAAGATTATCCAATTAGGGTTTAGGTTGTAACCTTTAAGGAGTCTACAAGTATAAATAGACCCCATGGCATAAGGAAATCGACACCTCTCCTAAAGTAAGAGAAACCTGGCCGATTTCCTCCCCTCTCCTCTCTCCTAAATCATCTTCCTTGCTATTGGTGTTTGTAAGGCATTAGAGGAGTGAGATTTGTGACTCTAGAAGCTCCAAGACCTCAAGATCAACAAGGAACTCAAAGGTATGATTCTAGATCTATTTCAATGTTGTTATTTAACCTAATTAGTCATTAGAAGTCTTGGATTCAAAGCATGTTTATTAGAAAGCCTAGATCCAAGCAATAGGGTTTTGCATGCGCACATAAGAAAGTTCTTATGGCTAAAACCCATCAGTGGTATCAGAGCCTAGCTTGGTTTTCTTTAAATTGTTGCTTGATTAACTGAAACAAACCTGCAAAATTCGATTTTTAGGTTTCTGAGTCATGGACTCGGCGAGTTCCAAGGTGGACTCGGCGAGTAGGCCTGACTCGGCGAGTCCCCTTGTGCACTTGCCGAGTCCAGGCGTCAGGAATGGCCAGATTCGGGATTTTTTCATAATTATCTTATGGAAACTTACCTTAATCATAATAGATCAATCTAAATCCGATTTTTTGATATATATGACTATTATCTTGATCTAGTTAAAGGTATTTATCAACTAATAAAATATTTAATTTCCTTATATGATAATTAATTAATTATTTTAATTATTTTGGTAATTATCTTTCAAAGAAATCTTGAATAAAATCAAATATAGATAATTAGGATATTAATTGTTAATTGGAATTATTTGTTATTTGATCCTCCATGTTTTAAATGTTTAAAACTTACCCACAAGTTTTGAAATTTATATTTATGATTAAAAGTTTTAATTTAGACAACTTAAATTTCAAACCCTAGATTTTAAAAGTTTTAAAATATAGCCCTATACTAATATGATATTACTAGAATAATATATATATATATATATATATATATATATATATATATATATATATATGTATAACTAAATGCTAGTCTTACCGTTAGTAGGCCTCATTCACGAAGCCAATCTATAAGGTGGGTATAAGGTTGCGGCCTATAAAATGGCGCTTAATGGGTGTACACTCACACCCACCGCTTGCTTGATTGGTGGAGGATCGTTAGCCGAACGGGTAGGATAGGGAAACCTCATCCTCTCATTAAAAGTATAATAAGAAATATAAAGTAACTACACATATTTTAAAAATTTCCCAATCTTAGTTACTTTAGGAAAAGTGAATTGATGCAATCCCATGAAATTACACTTTGCACCTTGCTAAGAAGTTAGTGGAGCGTGTGTGGTTTACCGGCACACTAATTGGTTCTAAGCGAAGGTGGCAAAGGGTGATTCATTGTTTATCATAGTTCGATGGAGCGTGTGTGGTTTACCGGCACATCGAATAGGTGATCGTTACAATGAAGGCACCATGTGAATTTGCATGGTAATTCACACCCGCTTTGTGATCCTCGGTATCCCAGTCACAAACAAGAGGCGCATATCGAGATTTAAACATGCCATTGAATAGTTTCAATGAATCTCATCCGAACCTAGGAATTCTCAAAAACACTTAGGACTAATAGTTTAAGTTTTGTGATGGAGAATTAGTGAATCGTCATTCACTTACCTTCAATTTATTTGCATGTTAGATTACGACATCCCTTTTCTAGTATGTAAATGTTATTGTTGGATCCTAGCCCTAATTTTTCTTATTGGGTGATAATTAGGGATTCTTATTCTAATCTATCTTTGTCCTTTCTAATTGTAGATGTCGAACGCAAACAACGTTGCTGCTAGTTCTTTCACGTTGATGAGCCTTTGCCAAAAGGTCACCTTCGATGGAACGAACTTTAGCGAATGGATAAGATACATTCGCACCATTGCTCGCTATGAGGATAAGGAGTATGTCCTCGATGAGAAGCTCGAGAAAATCAACCCCGAAGTTGCTACTCCCGCCGAAATCACCGCTTTTGAGACTCATGAGCGAGATGCAACGAAGGTACATTGCATCATGATCGCTACCATGAACTCCGAATTCCAAAAGTCCTACGAGGACATGTACCTGTACGAGATGCACCAAGACTTATTGGAGAGATACCACCAAAACGCGAGACAAGAGCGTTATGACATTTTCACCAACATGATTTCCGCTAAGATGGGTCATGGAGAATCTCTTACCGTGCACCTGCAAAAGATGCAAAGGTATGTCGACCGCCTTCGCAAGTTAAATGTTGACTTCGGTGAAGACTTGGCGATCGATATGGTGCTTCACTCTTTGCCTCCGATGTACAACCAATTTAGGATGACCTACCACATGAACAAAGAAGAGGTCACCCTAAGCAAACTCCAAGGTCTCTTGAGGGTCGCTGAGAGCAACTTCAAGGACAAGTCTATTGCACCTACTCCTAATCCGCCCGCTGCTCCTGTCTTGGCTATTGGTCAAGGAAAGGGAAAGAAGAGGAAAGCTTCATCGAAGAACTATCGCAAGGTGAAAGCCCGAGATGGTGCCTCTTCTAGTGGGACCAAAGTTGATCCCGCTAAGCCCTGCTCTAACCCAAAGGAGGCAGAGTGCCACCACTGCCACAAGATAGGACATTGGAAGAGAAGCTGCCCAGATTACCTGCAAGCAATCAAAGAGGGAAAGATCAAGCCATCTTTCGCAGGTATATACACAATCAAATCTAACGATTCTAATCATGCTATTTCTTGGGTTCTTGATACCGGTTGTGGTTATCACATTTGTTCTAATGTGCAGGGACTAAGAAGAAGTAGGGATGTGAAGCAAGGAAGGATCAATCTAATCATGGGGAACAGAAGATCGTCACCTGTGACCAAGATTGGAGTGTATTCTTTAGTGCTTAGGAATAGTTTGGTTTTAGATTTGAACAATTGTTGCTATTCGCCAGAAATGGCTAGAAACATCATTTCATTTCATGGTTTATATAGACAAGGATTTAGATTTTCTTTTAATAATGAGAATGGTTCTATTTTGGCTTATCTAAATGGTGTCTTTTACTTTGAAGCTATACCATGTAATGGAATATATGAAACCGTTATGATTGTTGATAACTTAGGAAATGATGTTTTAAATATTGATTCTTCCACTAGTATGGATAAAGCATCCTTGTGGAATTGTCGTCTTGGACATGTCAACAAGAAACGCATAGCCCAACTCCAAAAGGATGGAGTGTTGGAGTCATTCGACCTTAGGGAAGATGACACATGCGAGTCTTGTTTGCTTGGAAAGATGACTAAGTCACCCTTCACGAGTACATGTGAAAGGGGCGAGGGTCTATTGGACCTAATACATACCGATGTATGTGGACCGTTTAGATCAACCACGAAGGATGGGAATCGCTTCTATGTGACTTTTACCGATGACTATAGTAGATATGGGTATATCTACTTAATCAAGCAAATGTCAGACACCTTTGAAAAGTTCAAAGAGTTCAAGAATGAAGTGGAGAATCAATTGGGCAGGAAAATCAAGATGCTTCGATCCGATCGAGGAGGAGAGTACCTAAGTCTTGAATTCCACGATTATCTCAAGGAGTGTGGAATAGTTTCACAATTGACGCCTCCTAGGACACCTCAGTTAAATGGTGTGGCAGAAAGGCGTAATCGAACCTTATTGGATATGGTTCGCTCTATGATGAGTCGTGCTTCACTACCTATCTCTTTTTGGGGGTATGCCTTAGAGACTGCCGCCCATATCCTTAACCGAGTCCCTACTAAGAAGGTTGCCAAAACACCTCACGAGATGTGGACAGGGAAAGCTCCCTCGTTGGCACATATCAAGGTTTGGGGTTGCGAGGCTTTCGTAAGACGAGATACTCACGACAAGCTTGAACCTCGAAGTGAGCGATGTATTTTCATCGGCTACCCGCAGACATCCTTTGGATATCTCTTCTATAGACCGAAGGACAATGTTGTCTTCGTTGCGAGGATAGGAGTTTTCCGAGAGCGAGAACTCATGAGCCAAGGAGACAGTGGGAGGCAAATCGAACTTGAAGAGATTCAAGAGTCGATAGATGAAGGAACCTCTGCTGCTGGCATTCAACCCGAGGAGGAAACTCCGGTTGAACCGATTGACGAATCCTTACCTCTTAGACGTTCCGATAGAGTTAGAGTTCATCCCCAGTTTTATGGCTTTCATATTACTACCGAAGGGGACACGTATATTAGTGATGGTACACTAGTAAACCTTGATGAACCTAATAGCTATAAGGAAGCCATGGCAGGCCCGGAGTCTACAAAGTGGAAAGAGGCAATGGATAGCGAGATCCAATCCATGTATGATAACCAAGTTTGGAATTTGGTTGATTACGTGCCCGGACGTAAGACCGTTGGGTGCAAATGGATCTTCAAGAAGAAGACCGACGTGGATGGAAACGTACACACATATAAAGCGCGATTGGTCGCGAAGGGCTTTACTCAAACTCCCGGAGTTGACTATGATGAGACCTTCTCACCAGTTGCGAAGATTAAATCTATTAGAGTGATGCTAGCAATTGCCGCATTTCATGATTATGAGATTTGGCAAATGGATGTCAAGACCGCTTTCCTTAACGGAAAGCTGGCTGAGGATGTTTACATGGCTCAACCAGAGGGGTTTGTGGATCCGAAGCATCCGAATAGAGTGTGTAAGCTTGAGAAGTCCATTTATGGACTTAATCAAGCGTCTCGCAGATGGAATCTTTGCTTCAATGAGAAAGTCAAAGAGTTTGGTTTTGTACGAAGCGAAGACGAATCTTGTGTATATGTCAAAGCTAGTGGGAGTATAGTAAGCTTCCTCGTTCTATATGTCGATGACATATTACTCATAGGAAACGACATCCCGACTCTGCAGGAGGTTAAGTCCTGGCTCGGGAAGTGCTTCGCTATGAAGGACCTCGGAGAGGCTTCTTACATTTTGGGAATAAGGATAGTAAGAGAAAGAAGTAAGAGACTAATTGGACTTAGTCAGAATACTTACTTAGAGAAGGTACTAAAACGTTTTAGTATGGAAAACTCAAAGAAGGGAGAGCTACTGATACAAAGTAATGCCAAATTGAGTAAGACTCAAAGTCCGAGTACCGAAGCTGAGATAGCAGAAATGAGCCGAGTACCATACGCTTCCGCAGTTGGCTCAATCATGTACACTATGACTTGTACTCGCCCTGATGTAGCCTTCGCTTTGAGCATGGTTAGCAAATATCAACGGAATCCTGGCAAAGCACATTGGATTGCGGTGAAAAACATCCTTATGTACCTTCGGAGGACGAAGGAATGGTTCTTAGTCCTCGGAGGGAGTGATGACTTGAAGGTGCGAGGGTATAGCGACGCCAGTTTTCAAACCGACAGGGACAATTACCGTTCACAGTCGGGCTGGGTCTTTACCCTAAATGGAGGAGCAGTGACATGGAAGAGTTCCAAGCAGGAAACCGTAGCTGATTCAACGTGCAAATCAGAGTACATTGCAGCGAGCGAAGCGTCGAAGGAGGCAATATGGCTAAAGAACTCCATCGCTGATCTTGGAGATGTACCTGCCATAAAGGAGCCAATGGAGATTTTCTGTGATAACGAAGGCGCGGTTGCCTTGACCAAGGAACCGAGGGATCATGGTAGATCAAGACATATCGACAGAAAGTATCACTTCATTAGACATCGTGTAGAAGAAGGACAACTCGTAGTGAAGAGGATATCATCAGAAGATAACCCAGCAGATCCGCTTACGAAGGGACTGAGTAGGGTTAAGCACTTGCAGCATGCTAGGAGTATTGGGCTGAAGGATGATATTAGCATAGATTAGATAGTATTAGAAACGTGTAATAGATAAATGTAATTGACATTTGATGATTAAATAAAGGAGTTTTATTTATGAGTAATGTTACTATCTTATGTTAATTGTTTAGCTATTGTTTCATTGTGCATGTTTTGACTTCCATAATAATTGAGATTATTAAGAATAATAGAAATTGTTCAAATGGTCCACAATCGTTCATATGTTGGGAGTAGATATGAATGAAGATTGTCATGAATTGGTGTGTAGAATGTCTAAATGGTGTTAGACATAGCAAAGGATTGCTGCAACGTTCATGAGTGCTTATGAACTAGTTTTGAGCATTGGAATAAACCCGCGCTTGCTGGAATCACCTTATGGAATACGATATAAAAGGTGATCGAAAGACGATAATATCATATGGTCTTAAAACCTAGATATATGATTTGTTATTTGTTAATTGATTGTACATTGATAATACGAAAACGCATCAGTAACTCGGTGTTATAAAACGTATTGTTGTGTATAGTTGGTTAATGAATAAGTAAATGCATATAAGTCGAAGTTTATCTGTAACTTTTATCTAAGAAGGTAAAAGAGATATCTCGGCTGCTCGATGATTTGATTTGACTTATGTGCTGGGCCCGGTCAGAACTAAATTGATGTGTTCGATTAAGTTCTATGTCAAATAAATCAGAGATCGAGAAACCTAAATGCTTGACTAACCATTCCATAGGATTGTCAGCATGATATCTAACAGAGGACTGTACGTTCCCTCATCTAAAGGACAAGATTGATTAGATCAGAGTTGACAGCGTCTTTGAGAGCTACGATTGCAAACCGAATTGTACTTGTGAATATAGTTACTAGACTTATCCAAGTGGGAGACTGTTAGAATAGTGTCTAATGCTGCAACTATATTAGGCAAGTATTTGACCCGGTTGTGCATGGTCCTTTTGGGTTGCCTTCACCATAGCAACTTGATAGGATGATTTATTACGAGAGAGTAAATATTATTAATATATTATGAGAATAATATAATGAATAATATATTTATTATTTGATTAATATAAGTCATAGAATTAATTAGAATTAATTTGGTGACTTAAAGAGATTAATTAAATAAAGGGGTATAAACTGTCAATTGTTTGATAGTTAAGCTTTAGACTGTAAATCCTTATGGATATGCTAGGGACGGATTCTAGAAGCTAGGATAGCTTCAAAATCGTCCAAGGCTTATCTATGGAAAGGATTTGGATAGCCTTAAGAGAAGATTATCCAATTAGGGTTTAGGTTGTAACCTTTAAGGAGTCTACAAGTATAAATAGACCCCATGGCATAAGGAAATCGACACCTCTCCTAAAGTAAGAGAACCCTGGCCGGTTTCCTCCCCTCTCCTCTCTCCTAAATCATCTTCCTTGCTATTGGTATTTGTAAGCCATTAGAGGAGTGACATTTGTGACTCTAGAAGCTCCAAGACCTCAAGATCAACAAGGAACTCAAAGGTATGATTCTAGATCTATTTCAATGTTGTTATTTAACCTAATTAGTCATTAGAAGTCTTGGATTCAAAGCATGTTTATTAGAAAGCTTAGATCCAAGCAATAGGGTTTTGCATGCGCACATAGGAAAGTTCTTATGGCTAAAACCCATCACTAGGATCGTCGCATATCCGCATAACTCTTCTGGCGACTTTGAGCTGTCAACAATCTCTGTCTGATCTGCTATATCTGCTCTATCGTCTGAAGCACTGTCTCGGTGCTACCCATCACTCGCTGCCCTACCTCTCCCCAGCAAATGGGAGTCTGGCACCTCCTCCTATACAAAAACTCAAAGGGAGGCATGCCAATACTCGAATGGTGGCTGCTGTTATAGGAAAACTCAGCCAATGGAAAATACGTATCCCAACTCCCTCCGAAGTCCAACACACATGCTCGAAGCATGTCCTCGAGTGTCTGAATCGTTCGCTCACTCTGACCGTCCGTCTGTGGGTGGTAAGCGGTACTGAAATGAATCCTTGTGTCCAACTCCTCATGGAACTTCTTCCAGAACCTGGAAGTGTAACGTACATCTCGATCCGACACAATAGAGATCGGCACTCCATTCTGCGATACCACCTCCCTCACATACAACTTTGCCAACCTCTCAGCAGAAGAGCTCTCACTGATAGCAAGAAAGTAAGCGCTCTTCGTCAGCTGATCAACGATCACCTAAATTGCATCGAAACCCATCGAGGTCCTCGACAATTTGGTGATAAAATCCATGGAAATCTATTCCCACTTCCACCGGGGAACCTCAAGTGGCTGCAACTTGCCATGCGGACGCTGTGCTCAGCCTTAACCCTGCGACAGATCAAGCACCTCTCAACAAACCATCCAACATCCCTCTTCATATAGGGCCACCAACAGTCTCTCCTTAGATCCAAATACATCTTAGTGGCCCCGGGATGGATTGAGAACCTCAATCTGTGTGCCTCCTCCATCAGAATGGTATGTGCCCCACCTACATACGACACCCAAATTCGACCTTGAAAGGTCTTCAGTCCTCGACTATCGGTAATGAACTCAAACACCTGCCCGATCACCCGCTCCCTCTTGCGGTTCTCTGGTATCATGGCCTCTACCTGGGCCTCCCAAATGGTGTCCAATACCAGGGTCATCACTGTCAACCTCATACAAACATCTCGAATCGGGGCACCCTCTGCCCTATGGCTCAGAGCATCAGCTACAACATTAGCTTTGCCCAGGTGGTACAGGATTTCACAATCATAATCCTTTACCACATCCAACCATCTCCTCTGGCACATATTCAGGTTGGGCTGATCCATAAAATAATTCAAACTCTTGTGGTCCGTGTATATGGTACACCGAACCCCATACAGATAGTGACGCTAGATCTTGAGGGCGAACACCACTGCCCCCAACTCCAAATCGTGGGTGGGATACCTCGTCTCATGATGCTTCAGCTGCCTCAATGCATATGCTATCACATGCCCTCTCTGCATAAGCACCACACCCAACCCCGATATCGATGCGTCGCAATACACTACAAAATCCTCCATTCCCTCTGGAAGGGATAACACCGGGGCTTCGCACAATCCTTAGCGAAGAGTCTCAAACAAGGTCTGCTGCTCCGGACCCCATGATAAAACAACGCCCTTCCGGGTCAACCTGGTGAGAAGCACAACAGTATTGGAGAAATCCTTGATAAATCTCTGATAGTAGTCGGCCAACCCCTAAACTGGACCTCCCGTAACCAGAACTCGCACTTGGAGAATTTGGCATAAAGCCTCTTCGATATCAAAACTCTAAGAATCTCTCTCAAATGCTCCTCATGCTGCTCTTTAGATCTCGAATACACCAAAATATCGTCGATGAATACAATCACCGACCGATCCAACATCGGTCTGCACACCCTTTTCATGAGATCCATGAACGCTGCTAGTGAGTTGGTGAGCCCAAAAGGCATCACCATGAACTCGTAATGCCTATAACGAGTCATGAACGTCGTCTTCTGAATATCCTCATCACGCACCCTCATCTGATGATATCCAGATATCAAATCAATCCTGGAGAACCAAGACGCTCCTTGCAACTGATCGAATAGATCATCGATCCTCGGTAAGGGATAACGGTTCTTGACTGTCAACTTGTTCAACTCCCGCCAATCAATGCACATCCGGTGTGAACCATCCTTTTTCTTGACAAAAAGAATCGACACTCCCCACGGTGAGCTACTCGGTCGAATAAATCCCTTCCCCAGCGGCTCCTAAAGCTGCAAGGATAACTCCTGTATCTCTGGCGGTGCAAGGCGATAGGTTGCCTTGGCAATAGGCGCCGCTCCCAGAACTAAATTGATGTGAAACTCTACCTACCTCTTCGGAGGCACACCCGACAACTCCTCGGGGAAAACGTCCGGGAACTCTCACACTATCGGTACATCATCAACCAAAATCGGCCTCTCCACGGCCACCCGGGTGTCCATCGCATAGGCTACAAACCCACTACAGCCCTGCTGTAGACTCTATCTCGCTCTAGCGGCCGAACAAAATGCTGACCCAGAACGGGTACCCTCGCCGTACACCGTAAGTACTCCCCCACTAGGGTCTCGTATCGTCACCAACTATCGCTCGCAGTCGATAACAACCCCAGATCGGCTCAACCAATCCATGCCCACTATGAAACACACGTCCCCCATCGCAATCGGGACCAGATCTATCTGAAACTCAACACCGAAGATCTCGAGTACACATCCTTGAATCACATCCATAGCATACACCGCTCGCTCGTCAGCTATGGAAACTCGTAGAGGTCGACTTAACGCCTCCCGTTGGATATTGATGTGCTGACTAAACGCTAAAGACACAACTGACCGACTCGCACCCGAGTTCAATAACACCAAAGCAGGTACATAACTCACAAGAAAAGTACCTACGCATATCATAATATAAGCACAATATCTCAAACTCAGCATAAATAAATGAAAGAATACATACCAGCCACGACATCGGGTGCCGCACGGACCTCCTCTGCTGTCAACTGGAAGGCTCTCCCACGAATCTTCGGTGCCTCGGCCTTCACCGGCCGAACCTCAGTAGCTCGCACAACAGCAGGGGCAGATCCCTACTGTGCTCCCTGTGTTGTCCCCCGCAACTGCGGACACTCGGCCTTCCTATGTCCGGTTTGGTTGCAATGAAAGCAAACCATGAACCCATTGGATAAATCCTTGGCTATGTGCCCCTCCATGCCACATTTATAGCAAGTGTTGGATTAATGTCTAAGTCCATAACTATATTTGGTAAGACTTGATCCAACCTGGCATGGTCTATTTGGGTTGCATGGCATCATGCATTTGGATAGACTAAAATGAGAGAAATAACACTTAAGGTTTGTTAATATGTTATATGTTCTAATATATTAATAAGATTATTTAATTAGTATTGATCAAGAATTATTCTAGAATTAATTAAGTGATCAAAAGAAGACTAATTAAATATATGGGTTGATTGTGTAAATCATCCATACTTGTATAGTGGGCTAAGACTCCATGGATTGTCAAGTTGGGCTAAAACCCATAGGATGCTCCATGGATGCTCCATGGTGTATGTGAACCCATGGATCCAAGGAAATGGAAAGCCATGACAATTAGGGTTTACCTTAATTGTCACTAACTATATAAGCATCTTATTGTTGAGAAAATCGGCCACTATGAGTTATAGAAAGGGCTAGCTGATTTTCATGAAGTGTGGATTTCTCTCTAATCTATTTCAAGTGTATTTGGTGTTGTGTGAACCATTTGAAGTGTCACACTTGGGGCACTAGGCACTCAAGCTTCATGAAGACATTCTACATCAAAGAGGTATGTAATTCTAACTTGAGATATTCATATGAATCAATATTATTATGCTAGTTAGGATGAATACCTTGAAGGTTCATATTTGCATGTATAATAGAGAAAACATAGATCCAAGGTATTTAGGAATGCGTGTAAACTTAGGAGTGTTAGAATGTTCAAAACCCAACCGTGGTATTAGAGCCTAGGCTTGTTTTCAATTATACTTGATGCAAATTGATGAAAAATGCTAAAAAAAATCGATTTTATGGCTTTCTGGGCACTGGTCTCACCGAGTCCACTGATGAACTCGCCGAGTCCATGAAGAAAATCATCCTACTCGTCGAGTAGGTTGATATACTCGACGAGTAGGAGCCCCAGACAACATATTTTTGAGTTTTTTCTTTGGATAGAAATGGACTAGGAACATTACCCTAAGCTGTTTTTGAACTTACAAACTTATTTTTGATGTGGTAATGTTCATACTAATCCAATTTCAAAGATAATTGTCAATAGATTCATGTTTTGTATTAGTTTATGGTTTAGGGTAACTACATGAAAATGTTTGATTTGAATTATCTTGTTCTTATGAGTTGCTTAGATTAATAGAAAAGTTAATTGATTATGTGTTTTCAATCCATTTTAATCTAAGAGTTGATTCTAAAATGTGTTTTTGTAAATTGTCCTCAAGTTATATGAGAAGTCACATTTAAGTTTCATAAAACTCATAAAAGTTTGCAATGGTTACAAAAATGAAGAGTCTTGTCCTCAAGTTATGGAGGTTTAAGAGTCACTTCATTAAGTAATAAAATGTGTAGCATTAATTAATTCCATAAGTTACAAAATAAAGAAAAGTTACATTCTCTTATAAGTTTAAAGTCTTCCATAACTTGTCCTCAAGTTATGGAACTTGAAGAGTCTTTTAATTAAAACTACTTTAAACACATAAGTTATGGAATTAATTAGTGTTGAATAGTTTCAAAAACTTGCCCTCAAGTTTCTGAATTTGAAAAGTTTTCACTTATGAATACTTTAATTCCAAGTTAGCCCTTATAATTTTAAAAGTTAAAATTCAACCCTTATACTTTATAATATTATAAGTTAATAATATATATATATATATATATATATATATATATATATATATATATACATATATATATATATATATATATATATATATATATATATATATGTATGTATAAGAGTAAAGTCAATCTTACCGTTAGTAGGCCTCATTCACGAAGCCGGTCTATAAGGGGGGGTATAAGGTTACTGCCTATAAAATGGCAGTTTAATGGGTGTCCACTCTCACCCACCGCTTCCTTGACTGGTGGAGGGTCGTTAGCCAAACGGGTAGGACAAAGACTATAATTCTCCCTTCATTAAAAGTATTAATGATAAATACTAAGTAACTAATCCTTTTATAAATACCCAATCTTAGTTACTTAGGAAAATGTGAATAAGGTGCTAATCCATGAAATTACACTTTGCACTTTGTTTAAGTCAGTTAGTGGAGCGTGTGTGGTTAACCAGCACACTAACTCGTATTTAACAAGGTAGGCAAAGGGTAACTTAATGTTTATAATAGTATCAATGGAGCATGTGGTTAACCGACACATCGATTGAGGGGTAAACACTTAAGAGTACCAAGTAATTTGCATGGTTACTTCACACCTTGTTTTGTAATCCTCGGCATCCCAGTCATAAAACCTGAAGGGCACACTCGAGATTGAAACATGCCATTGAAAAGTTCAATGAATCTTAAAAGATCTAGGAGTTTCAAAACCAATTAAAACCTAATAATACATTTCGTTTATCTTGGTGGAAATTAGTAAATCGTCATTCACCTACCTTTAAATATTTATAGCTTGGATTACGGCATCCCTCTTCCAAGTTACAAAAGTATTGTGTTGGGTCCTAGCCTTAATATTTCATATTGGGTGTTATATTAAGGACTTTCAATCAACTATCTTGAATATCTCCATAAAGATGTCTGGTTTAGACATTTATGATCTTCCCAAATCTCTTGAAACAAGCTTTCCTAAATGAAGATGATGTCCCATGGAAATCATACTTCTTTCACCTCCTCCAATTATTCTCCCTAACCCACAAGTTCTTGAAAAGTTTAAGGTCACTCAAGCCCTATTGGCAAACAAAGGTCTATGTGTGATCACATCTTGGAGATGTAGTCACATATTGACAAGACGGGAGAGTTGGGTGTCAAAGTCTTGAGAAAGTTGGTGGCTCAACTACTTTCTAAGTCACATAGTGAGTTCCTTTGGGACTCCTATGAAACAGACTATGGCAAGACCCTTAGTGATCTCATCTATATGCTAGGATCAACTTTCTAAAACTTTATGGACATCGATAACGATGACATTGGATATCCAGTAAAGCATTCTCTTCCCAATGGAAAAGGATCGGCCATAGTCAACTCGGTTGACCAAATGGTAAAGAGAGAGGCTAAGTCTGAAATAGTCCCATTATCAAGGGTCCATTGCCAAAGGAAAGGGAATTAGTTGCGAAGCTGCCAATTTTACCGAAGGATGTTAAAGTCAATAAGTTTGACTTTACTTCAGGTAAAGTCCACTATCTAACTCTACTAAGTTTCTATTCTGAGATTCTTGATACATAATGTGACTAGGTCACATGTTGATGTTTTAAGAATCAAAGAAACGTGAAGAAACTTAAAGAAAGAATATGTTGAATCTGATCGCGCATAGATGGATTTCTATCGCATAGTTTGCAGATCAGATTCTTGAGTTACTTCTTAGGAGTTATGATATATTGCTTAGGATTAGATAACAACAAAGTTTTCATGTGCTTTTGCACTGTAAGGATAAGTTTTTCCGTAAAGTTTTTAAAATAAAAGGAAAAATTTTGTTTTTATTTATTTTAAAATATCCTTACAATGGCATTTGTGAAAATTTTGTTGCTTATAAGATTCCATTAAGAGCAAGAGTGGAAATATGAATTTGATTCTTTCATTTGTGGTAATGTCTAAATTTACCAAATAAGGAAAGATTCTCATCACCCAAGGTTTCAGTTGATAGAAACTTGGATATAGTGCAAGTTGTATAGTATGTTGGATGAGAACTTTCAAGAATTGGAAAAATTAAGACTAACTACTTGGTCACATGGATGTGTGAGTCAAGTAAAGGACTAAGGGATCGAGTACACATTCTTGTGCACTAGTTAAGTCCACCACAAAAAATCGATAAGACTATTCGTCATAATTTACTACAGCTCAGTAAATATGGTTATACTTACAAGCTTAAGTGTAATTCTGAGACATTGGAAAAGGTTCTAATGTATGGCAGAGCGAATAAGAAGAATCAACTTAGGCAGAAAGATATAAGTTTCTCAAATCTGAAAAGATGGGAGAGTACTTTAGTATCATGTTTTAAGACCATCTTAATGATTTTGAGACCTTATCACAATTCATCCTCTAAGTGTATTCTGATAGTTAAGAAGAGGAGTTATGAATTGTTGAAGTGGTTAAATCAAGAAGATGATTCATACTTCGAACCACCTGTCTACCCTCTCTAACTCTTCCTGACTCACTGAGTCAACCCATAACTCGGCTGGACCACTCACTGAGTGGTTTAGGACAATCTTCATGCTACTCGCCGAGTCTGTTCTTCAGACTCGGCGAGTCCATGCCATGCATCAACTCAAACTTGCTTCTGAGGTTAGATCCGCTCCAACAACTCATAGATCTGGCCCTCCTAAGCATATTCATCACGTGAAGTCCATGACTTGGTGCTCATAACACACTCCTTGACTCATAAATGGTGTTTTGACCTCAAACACAAGGACCCCAATCCAAAACCCCCATGGATTCATAAAAAGCTTGGGCAAAGGGACACTCTGGACCTCCAAGGGTCTAGATCTAGAACCTAAATCGCTTAAGGGACCAAGGAAGCACTAGATCTAGCCACAAAAGGGCTCAATAAGCCCTAAATCAATATAAACATCAACATAACAGAGAATAGCTCGAAGGTAGTACCTCAAATGTAATGTTCTAGACCTCAAATCTTTAGGTAGTGGCTCCTCTTGATTCCCCTTAGCTATTGCTTCCTTTCCCTTGCAAGATTACACCTCCAAGATCAACAATGGCTCCTTGCTTTGCTCCAAACGCTCAAACTCGCTGGGGTTTCACTCAGGGGACTGGTGAGCACAAATGACGGCCTTAAGGCCCTTTAAATAGGTCCCAAACCCGAGAAATTAGGGTTTCATTAAACAGCGCGGACTCGCCGAGTCCAGGCGCGAACCCGCGTCCAGAACTGCGATCCTACTCAGCGAGTTTGAGCTCCAACTCGCCGAGTCCCCTCACAAAACACCAAAACATAAGCATAAAAGATACCTGGAAATCCGGGCTGTTACAACTCTCCCCCACTAGAACTAGACTTCGCCCTCGAAGTCTCGCTCTGAAAATAGCTCCGGATGCTGCTTACGCATCTCATGCTTTGGCTCCCAGGTCATCTCTGATCCCTTCCGATGTTGCCACTGAACCAACACCAGGGGTATCTCCTTGTTCCTCAGAACGTTGATTTTCCGATCTCTTATGGCCACTGGTCTCTCGACATAATTCAGGCTCGCATCCACCTGAATATCCTCTAATGGAACCACTGCCGACTCATCGGCTATACACTTCCTCAGCTGCGACACATGAAAAGTGTCATGAATCTGCCCCAACTCTACTGGCAAATCCAAACGATAGGCTACCCGGCCTACCCTCGCGATCACACGAAATGGACCAATATATCGGGGCCCCAACTTGCCCCTCTTCTTGAATCGAATCACTCCTTTCCAAGGAGAGACTTTAGGAGAACGAGGTCGCCGACCTGAAACTCAAGCTCGCACCAGCGTATGTGTGCATAACTCTTCTGTCGGCTCTGGGCGGTCAACAACCTCTGTCTGACCTGCTGAATCTGCTCTATCGTCTGAAGCATGATCTCTGTACTGCCCATCACTCTCTCCCCAACCTCTCCCCAACAAATGGGGGTCCGACACCTCCTCCCATACAACAGCTCAAAGGGTGGCATACCAATGCTCGAATGATGGCTGTTGTTGTAGGAAAACTCTGCCAAGGGTAAATACACATCCCAGCTACCCCCGAAATTTAACACACATGCTCAGAGCATGTCCTCAAGCGTCTGAATCGGCCGCTCACTCTGACCGTCTGTCTAGGGATGATATGCGGTACTAAAATGCAGTCTAGTACCCAACTCCTCATGAAATTTCTTCCATAATCTGGAAGTGAAACGCACATCACGGTCTGAAACAATCGAGATCGGCACCCCATGCTGAGATACCACTTCCCTCACATACACCTCCGCTAATTTCTCTGCTGAAGAACTCTCACTGATGGCAAGGAAGTGAGCGTTCTTCGTCAACCTGTCCACAATCACCTAAATTGCATCAACTCCTCTGGTAGTCCTCGGCAATTTGGTGATGAAATCCATAGTAATCTGTTCCCACTTCCACTCGGGAACCTCCAAAGGCTGCAACTTGCCATGCGGCCTCTGGTGCTCGGCTTTAACCCTACGGCAGGTCAAGCACCTCTCAACAAACCACGCGACGTCCCTCTTCATATAGGGCCACCAATACTCTTTTCTGAAATCCAAATACATCTTAGTGGCCCCCGGATGGATCGAAAATTTCGACCGATGAGCCTCCTCCATTAAAGTGGTACACGTTCCTCCCATAAACGACACCCAGATACGCCCCTGAAATGTCATAAGACCCCGACCATCGGTAACGAACTCTAAAACCAAACCAACAACCCGTTCCTTCTTCTGCATCTCAGGTTGCACAGCCTCGGCCTGTGCCCCGCGAATGGCCTCCAATACTGGAGCTATCACGGTCAATCTCAAACATACATCCCGCAGTGGAGTGCTCTCCGCCCTGCGGCTCAACGCATCGGCTACCACATTAGCCTTGCCTGGGTGGTACAGGATCTCACAATCATAATCCTTGACCACATCCAACCACCTCCTCTGCCGCATATTTAGGTTGAGCTGATCCATCAAGTACCTCAAACTCTTATGGTCCGTGTATATCATACACCGAATCCCATACAAGTAGTGACGCCAAATCTTGAGGGCGAACACTACTGCCCCCAACTCTAGATCATGGGTGGGATATCTCGTCTCATGAGGCTTCAGCTGCCTCGATGCATATGCTATCACATGCTCTCTCTGCATCAGCACCGCTCCTAGCCCCAAAATCGATGCATCACGATATACCACAAAATCCTCCATCCCTTCCGGGAGAGTTAATACCGGGGATTCGCACAACCTTTGGCGAAGTGTCTCAAAGGAGGCCTGCTGCTCGGGACCCCATGAAAAAGCAACACCCTTCCGGGTCAATCTGGTGAGTGGCACTGCAATCTTGGAGAAATCCCTGATAAATCTCCGATAATACCCTGCCAACCCTAGGAAACTCCTGATCTCAGAGAGTGACTTCGGCACCTCCCAACTCATCACCGCCTCAACCTTGGCCGGATCGACCAATATCCCTTCTTGGTTAACAAGATGTCCTAAGAACTGGACCTCCCGCAACCAGAAATCACACTTGGAGAATTTTGCATAAAGCTTCTCCGATCTCAGAACCCCAAGGACCTCCCTCAAATGCTCCTCATGCTGCTCTCTAGATCTCGAATATACCAGAATGTCATCGATACATACAATCCCCGACCGATCCAACATCGGCCTACATACTCGGTTCATGAGATCCATGAACACTGCCGGGGCATTGGTGAGCCCAAAAGGCATCACCACAAACTCATAATGCCCATAACGCGTCCTGAACACTGTCTTCTGGACGTCCTCATCCCGCACTCTCACCTGATGATATCCAGACCTCAAATCGATCTTGGAGAACCAAGATGCTCCCTGCAACTGATCGAACAAATCGTCGATC
Organism: Lactuca sativa; assembly: GCF_002870075.4. Lineage (NCBI taxonomy): Eukaryota > Viridiplantae > Streptophyta > Magnoliopsida > Asterales > Asteraceae > Lactuca > Lactuca sativa. The sequence continues at coordinate 175,003,998 of NC_056623.2, forward strand.
CTCGGTAACGGGTAACGGTTCTTGACCATCAGCTTGTTCAACTCCCAGTAATCAATGCACATCCGGTGTGAACCATCCTTCTTCTTGACGAACAGGATAGGCGCCCCCCACGGCGAGCTGCTCGGCCGAATAAATCCCTTCCCCAGCAGCTCCTAAAGCTGCGAGGATAACTCTTGCATCTCTGTAGGTGCAAGGCGATAAGGCATCTTAGCGATAGGCGCGACCCTCGGAACAAAATCGATACTGAACTCCACTTGCCTCACAGGAGGCACACCCGGCAACTCCTCGGGAAAAACATCTGGAAACTCATGCACCACCGGAACCTCCTCAACTGAACTCGGCCTCTCTGAAGCCACCCGCGTATCCATCACATACGCCACAAAACCCTTACAGCCCTGCTGTAGACACTGCCTCGCCCTTAGCGGCCGAACAAAAAGCTGATCCCGAACGTGTACCCTCGCCGTACACCGAAAGAACTCCCCCACTAGGGTCTCGTATGGTCACCAGCTGACGCTCGCAGTCGATAACTGCGCCGAATCTGCTCAACCAGTCAATGCCCACAATGACACAGACATCACCCATCGCAATAAGAACTAGATCAATCGGAAACTCAACACCGAAAATCTCTAACACGCATCCCTGAAGAACCTCCGTGGCACAAATCACTCTCTCGTCAGCTATGGAAACTCTCAGAGGCCGACTCAATGCCTCGCGACTAACACTAATATGCTGACTAAAGGCCGAAGACACAAAAGACCGACTCGCACCCGAGTCAAATAACACTAAAGCAGGTACAGAGTTCACAAGGAAAGTACCTACGCATAACATAATATAAGCATAATATCTCAACATCAAAATAAATAAACGAAAGAAAACATACCAGCCACAACATCGGGCGCAGCGCGGACCTCCTCTGCGGTTAGCTGAAAGGCTCTCCCTCGAGCTCTCGGCGCCTCGGCCTTCACTGGCCGACTCTCTGTAGCTCTGATGGCGGCAGGAGCAGATCCCTGAGATGCTCCTCGCAACTGCAGACACTCCGCCTTCCGGTGTCCGGTGTGGTTGCAGTGAAAACACATTACAAACCCCTTGGGGCAGTCCTTGGCCATATGCCCCTCCTTGCCACATTTGTAGCAAGATCCCGCTCGACAGACTCCATCATGACCCTTGCAACACTTCCCACAAGTGCGGCCCTTCTGGCTCCCTGGATTGGGATCAGTGGGCTTGGCCCGCTTAGCTACCGGTTGAGACTGTGCCGGTCGCCGATCCCTCCCCTGAGACTCTGCCTCCTCTCTGGCCTGAGTCTAAAGCTCAATCTCCCTCTTCCGGGCATTTGCCTGAAGCTCGGTAAATGTCCGGTACGAGGAGTTCGTCACGAACTCCCAAATGTCCTGCCTCAAGATACTCAGATAGCGGCTCATACATGCCTGCTTCGTAGACACGTGCTCAGGGAAGAACATCGCCATATCGTGGAACATCCTGGTAATCACCGTAACCAACTCAGTACCCTGCTTGAGGGTCAGAAACTCCTGGGCCAAACGCTCCCTCTCCACCTGGGGAACGTACTCATCTCGGAACATGGCAGTGAACCTCTCCTAGGTCACTGCCGCAATCTAAACAGGCATGAAATGCGCCATCACAAACTTCCACCAGTCCTTCGCTCCCAAGCGAAGCTGGTTCAGCGCGAACCGGACCTTCAAATGCTCAGGAGATGAGCAAGTGAAAAAACACCCCTCTATATCAGATATCCACCTCATAGCTGCCATCGGATCCTGAGTCCCATCAAACTCTGGTGGTTTTGTGTTGCTGAACTCCCGGAACAGCAACGCATCACCACCTTGCGAACTCAGAAAGAGCGGCATAACGCTCGTCAAATATCTCAATCAGCGTGGTCTAAATAGACCCAAACATCTCCGGTATCTCTGCCCTGATGGCCGCAGCCACCTCCTCATGGATGATCCGGCAGATCTCCTCATCACTGGTACCACTGCTCTCAGGCATCAAACGTGTCCTCACCATGATCTACCTCTGAAATACAACATACGATAAATTAGAACCCATACGAGTATACTCACACTCGTCAACTCTTTCCTCCTTGATCCTTGGTATTCCAAAGATTCTTACTTGGGCTGTACACCGCTCCGGTGCTTTCAGTAGTACGGGCCCAATACTATTGTCCACAACGTATCAGAATAGACCCCAAGTCCTCCTCTTCGGATCCCAAATTCCAAGTACTCTATCATGCATAGGCCACTCTCTAATAGATCTCTCATAATCCCCTCGCTGCTACCTACTCACTCTCAAGCATCTCATAGCAGCTCACCTCTTCCTAGGCTAAGGCATCACAAATCAGACCACTCTAGTCCTAATAGGAATACCTAGCCTACTCTAGCATGCGGATACATCATATCAATATCAATATCAATATCACATAATATAAAGGTATTTTGGGAAATCACCGTTCGGGCGCAGACTGATCGTACACACAACTCTGCTCTGTGTTTTTCAAAAATCTTTTACTCTTTTTGAAAATGAATCTCAAATCCTCAGTTTGAGTTCAAATACGCCCGAAGGTGTACTCGAATCCCTCAAACCAAGGCTCTGATACCAACTTGTAACACCGTGAATTTTCAAAATAATTTTTCACAAATATAAAAACATTTCTCATTTAGTTTTCATAAAACATTAAGTTTAAAATCTCAATTCACATCATACAAAATCCAAAGATCATATATATATATATCAAAAATCCCATGCGTGTGTACAGATCAAGCCGACGCCTTCCCACGGTCATCGCTAGTACCTAAAACAACAACACCAACACTGTAAGCACAAGGCTTAGTGAGTTTCCCAAAATACCACACACATAACACATATTAGCCACTCGAGGCTATAACTCTATGGGTCCGTGCACCCAAACTTTGTGAATCCTCAGGTTCTAACTCTATGAACCTTCCGGTTCCAACTCTAAAACATGCACAGCATAAATCACATAGAAATAATGCAGTACAACACATCACATACATATAGCATGCAAATAATCTGATCACATAACTCTGGTTACCTACTCAAGGTAAAGTATAGTGAGAAGACTCACCTCGTGTATCTCGATAACTCGCAAATCCTGGAAATCACTTGTGCTCGATCCTCCGAGCTATAATCCTCCTATAACATCATATGTCTCTAATTAACACTTTTACCACTAAGGTTGACTACCCCTATCAAGTCAACACTGGTCAACTCTGGTCAACGGTCAACGGTCAACTTTGACAGGACTCGGCGAGTGCACTAGGGCGACTCGGCGAGTCTAAGCGTTTTCACCAACTCTCTAGGATTCCCTTTTTGACATGTCGAGTATTCCCCTGACTCGACGAGTTCCACCTGGTAAGAATCGCGGGGCCACCCCGACTCAACTCGCCGAGTCTCAAGAACAACTCGCTGAGTTCCAGTTCGACTCGAACCACCTGTCTACCCTCTCTAACTCTTCCTGACTCACTGAGCCAACCCATAACTCGGATAGACCACTCATTGAGTGGTTTAGGACAATCTTCATGCTACTCGCTGAGTCTGTTCTTCAGACTCGGCGAGTCCATGCCATGCATCAATTCAAACTTGCTTCTGAGGTCAGATCCGCTCCAACAACTCATAATATTCTTCACGTGAAGTCCATGACTTGGTGCTCATAACACACTCCTTGACTCATAAATGGTGTTTTGACCTCAAACACAAGGACCCCAATCCAAAACCCCCATGGATTCATAAAAAGCTTGGGCAAAGGGACACTCTGGACCTCCAAGGGTCCAGATCTAGAACCTAAATCGCTTAAGGGACCAAGGAAGCACTAGATCTAGCCACAAAAGGGTTCAATAAGCCCTAAATCAATATAAACATCAACATAACAGAGAATAGCTCGAAGGTAGTACCTCAAATGTGATGTTCTGGACCTCAAATCTTCAGGAAGTGGCTCCTCTAGATTCCCCTTAGCTATTGCTTCCTTTCCCTTGCAAGATTACACCTCCAAGATCAACAATGGCTCCTTGCTTTGCTCCAAACGCTCAAACTCGCTAGGGTTTCACTCAGGGGACTGGTGAGCACAAATGACGGCCTTAAGACCCTTTAAATATGTCCCGAACCCGAGAAATTAGGGTTTTATTAAACAGCGCGGACTCGCCGAGTCCATACCTTGGACTCGCCGAGTCCAGGTGCGAACCCGCGTCCAGAACCGCAATCCTACTCGGCGAGTTTGAGCTCCAACTCGCCGAGTCCCCTCACAAAACACCAAAACATAAGCATTAAAGATACCTGGAAATCCGGGCTGTTACAGTTTAAAACACTTGTCAGATGTAAGAGTAAAATTTTTCTACTCTTGTACATTCGAAATTGGTAAGTTGTGATATTTTGGATAAAACAAAGACCAACTAAGGCCAATTGTGTGAAGTGTTTGTCTTGATTAGAATCCACACTATCTCTTGAATATCTGACAAGAAAGTCTTATATGTCTAGAGGACAGTGGGAGTCTTAAAGGTCTTGAAAGTCTCAAGAACTAATCAAGAATAAGAAAACATCTAAAGTTCTTCACTAGTACACGACTTGAGATTTATAACCTATTGTGTTGACATATTCTGTGCCCATTCCAATTAAAGTTGGCTTTGAATATGAGTTCTTAGAGTTCTCAATTGGTTGCACAGCAACTTAGAAGCAATGGCAGGCCCTTGAGCTGCCAGGTGGCAAGAATTTAAGATTGCACAAGGTCAATCCATATGAGCTAGGATTTGTCACTAACCTAGTCTTGTGATTATGGATTGAAAAATTCACATGGATAAGAACACATACACCATAAAATGTAAGTTTCATAAGGTTTCTCTCTGATTCATGAAAATGATGGTGAGGAAACACTTTCACTAAGTAGATTTTAGCTAGATAGCAATTGTGATATTTGCATTCTCAAAGTCGTTAATGGAGCGTGTGTGGTTAACCGGCACACTAACATGGACTTGTGAGAAGTGGCAAAAGTCTAAACAATCGAGACTATGATTACGACATCCCTTTTCATAGTTCTTAAAATTATTTAGACACACCTGTGAGCTATCTAATATAAGGTGTATGATTTGGATAAAGTCTTATCAAAGCATTCTAGTATCAGAAATCAGAACTTCGGTAAGAAAGTCAATTAGGTATTGATTTTAGAAGTCCAACTAATTTTTGGATACATGTCAAAGCTAGTGGGAGCATAAGTGTTATGCTAATAATCATCATGTTAGTGGGAGCATGATAATTATGATAAAGGTTGCAAGTTAGCAATGTTAATTATAGAAAACAAAAAAGTTTCAATTGGGGAAAATTGTTTTGCTATAATTAAGGGAGAGGAAATTATACTTCATCTCAAATCTAAAAGCTTAGATTGAGGTTTTAATCGTATTTAGTCAAGGATATATATATATATATATATATATATATATATATATATATATATATATATATATATGAATTTTATGTTGGATTGGCTCAACATAAAGAAATTCTATATATGGGTCCATTATTTGCGTTCTAAAATTCGATTATGATTATGGCATCCCTTTTCATAATCAGACTTATGAGAAATTGGCAAATTGAAATGGAAATATTATAACAAAAGACTGGTTTAGTCTTTATGTGAGACATCATGAATCGTGTCCCATATGCTTCGGATATAGGATTGATTACATGTGCTACATTCATCCTTTCTAAAATTTTACAAATGCCTGGGCATTAAGAAGGGAAAAGGTCTAGAATTGGATATGACTAAAAGGATTAAACAATTGTTGAGGACAATCTATGGTTTACCAAAGATTGGTTGCTCAAGGACAGTTGGAAGTATAGTGATAATTGTCGAAGGACCATATTGACATAATCTGTAAGGAGGCAACTTTTGTTCAGAAGTGATAGTCAAAATGGAATCTGGAAATGTTTCAAAGTTAGAAATTATTCAATCTGTGTCAGATTAGGAAACTTAATGCAAGAAGGATGTTTCCAAGGATTTGATCTCCTTTGGAATGCTCTGTAATGTTTGTTGTCAAGTCTTTGTAACTTTGTGCATAATTATTACAAGAGGATCAATGCATATAAGTTTAGAATCTAACAGATTTCAGTAAATGGCATGAATTTGGAATTCTTGCATTTGCAGTAAGGAATTGGGAGTGTGAAATGAGAACCAATGGAATTATGTTCAATTGATTTCTTTCACAAAGTAAAGATCATAGACAAACTCAATATGCATACTTGGTGTATGGCATGTCTATTGTTTAGAACAACATAGTGTACATGCTTGGAGCATGGGACAACTGGTGTTTTAATTCAAGAATAAAGTTGATAGCTGAAACAGTATACAATGAATAACATGTAATCAAATGGTGATCAATAAAAGGTGTTTTATTTATATTCACAAGTTCTGAGACCATTGGATTCGATTATTATCTTGTTTCACTTTGCATGTTTTGACTTCCAGAATAACTAGGTCATTGTTCTGAATGACTAAGTTATTCAAACCATCCACAGTCGGTCATATATTAAAAGTAGATATGAATCAAGACTATCATGGGTTGGGCGTGTAGAGGTCTAAGATGTTGGACAAGGTGATGCTACAACACTCATGAGTGCTCATAATTTCTAAGTGTTGGATTCAACCCGCGCTCATTGGAATCACTTCATGGATTTATCACGAGTGATCATGAGACGATAATATCTTATATTCTTCAAACCTAGAGATATGAGTTGTTACTATGAGTTGGTTATACATTGATTGTACGAAAACGCATTGGTAACTCGATGTTATAAAACGTGCCTTTGTGTATGATTTAACAAGTAGTAGAACAAGCCATATGATTCGAAGTTTATCCATTCCTTTTACCTTCGGGATAAAAGCGATATTTGTGGGCCCCTCGATGATTTAGTGATGACAAATGTAAGTGCTCGGCCGGGCGTGGACTGATTTGATTTGTTCAATAGTCAGTCGTCATAAATCGGAACTCGGGAAACAACAAATGGACAGAGAGAATGATTTATAATCCATGTCTTAGTTGTAATGCCTGTGTTTCCGGGCTTGCCATTTTTAGCAATGTAATGGTCTAGGTTAACCTTTGTAACCCGTTTTGAAATAATAAGATTGTATTATTTGAGTATTATGTGTTTTGTGCTTAATTGCTTAATTATGTGGTTTGATTAATTAAGAATAAAAATAAGCGTCAAAATTTAAGTGTAAAATAAACTTAATATCTTTGGTTAATGTTGTAGTAATTGAAACGAGGTTTCCGAATATATATAGAATGCCCAAATCTGACTTCGTATGAGGAAGTTATGATTTATCGAAGTTCCGGCTTAGCGGTATGCAGCCTGAAATACTCGATTTGAGATCGAGCGGTTTTTAGCCGAAGCAATCTAAATGAGAATCGAAGATCTCATTGTTCGTATCGAAACGATAAAAAGTTAGGCGAGAACGGACGTCAAACGAAGAAGTTATGAATTTATAACGAAAGTTTCTGTCCCGGCCTATTAAAAATAATTAATAAAAATAAAGTCAGAATTAGCCGACGGAGTCTAAACGAAAGTCGTAGAGCGTGGTCTCACCTTTCCGCTTTCCGTGGATATAAAGAACGTCGAAAACGGAGTTCGTATGAAGAAGTTATGAACTTCCGAAGTTTATTAATCATTTTGTATTTAAATTTAAATCAAAAATCGGAAGCCTTATCCGAAGCGAGTCATTGATCTGATCCGAGGTACGCGCTGCGTACGCGAGAACGCCCTGCGTAGTCCGGAAGTGTCGACACTTCGGATGACGCATGCAGTGACGATTCAGAGCCCTGTACGCCCCGCGTTCGTGCGAGGGTCCAGCACTATAAAAGGGGATCCGAAGGCAGCCAAAATTCTTGTTCATTTCTTCTCTTCTCTCTAGTCTTTTGCATCGTTTTGCGTGACGATTCCACCTCAAAGCCCCGGTATCATACTCTAGCCCCGAGGCAAGTCCCGAGACCCCGAAGATCCCAAGAAGTGCGGTTCCCGAGTCGAAGCTCTGCCCGCGAGAAGTTCGATTTTCGAGGAGATCTTCCAGATCTGCTGAGGGATACTACTTCTATAAGCCGTAGTGCTGTCGGATCATCTTCTGATCAGGTGAGTGTGTAGTTATTTTCTTTCTAATACAATAATACGAAGTATTTTATATAAAATACATGCTATGTGTATATATTTGGTTGTGTTATGCGTGAATGTGTATTCACTCTCTTCTATCTTATAGATCTGATTATTTCTCTATGAGATATGTGTTATGTGTGTGTGTGCCTCATCTGTTATGTGATATATGTGTTGATTAAAGCATGCTATACAGGTTTTTAAACTATGTATACAAATGTATATTTTTATCTACTACATGTTGGGTAGAACATGGGTAGACAGTTGGTGTGTAATAAACAGATGAGAGGCCTCGTTGTTGTTTGGTTGAGTCATCTAGCGGAGTTTAGATGAGGACCACTGGCTATTCTAGACAGTCTTGTGGAAACATTAGCAGGTTCGCCACCTGTAGGTGTTAATGAACTTGGGTGTTCATTCGCTGTACTCCATCCCCCTCATGGTTGCCTTATTTGACTTATATTGCTGAGGTACCCCCGAAGCATGTGTTGTCGCCCCGATGAAATATTCTTAGACTAGGTCCCTTATGTTAGTTGTTTTAGGGACATTAAAGTGAGAATAACGGGAATGGGTAATTGGGTTATTGTTGGTTGGTGAAAATTAAATATGATATTTATTGTGGGTTGAAAACCCTATATGCTCACCAGGCTCCCAAGCCTGACCCACTCAGTTTTAAATTGTATTACAGGAAGTGGCAGAAGGGCATGAGATGGATAAACCATCAAGTTGTTTGGTTTACAAGTCTGCATATGTTTATATTTGTTATATGACTTGTAATGTATTTGTTTATGCTTATTGGTATGTATCGGAACATGACACCCCGAGTTTTGATTATAATGAAAATACATTTCTTTTATGAAATGCTTCGGTAAAAATTGTTTTATCATGTTTTGTTTTTGGGAACAAATTCCGCAACTCTTTCAAATCAAAAGGATTTACTAAGAATTTGTAGGATTTCTAGACTTAAACTTAGAATGCTAAGTGGAATTTTGAGATGTGTGTCTGTTGTGTTATAGACACGAGCACTAGTTTATTTTAGGAAAGTTGCCTAAAATGCTTTATGTGCTAAATGTTATATGTTGCCATATATGATATTATTTGTTCGGATCTATGGTTTGTTGCCGACCGGATCTAGAAACCTTATGTGTGTAGGATTCTAAGCGTACGTCTACGATATTAGAACTAGCATGTAAACGTTTCGGAGTGATAAGGATGATTTGAATATCTATCATGATTGAGGATCTAATTTCACCTTATTCGGTGTGTAGATCAAAATGGTGAGAACACGAAGTGGAGTTGGAAATGCTGACGAAAACAAGAATCAACCACCAGTGATTGAGCCAATACCTGTCATAGCAGCAGCACCTGAGCCAATAACCATGGCTGGTGTGCAATTAATGATTCAGACGATGTTGGATCGTCAGATGGATGAAACTAGACGGTTGCTTCAACAAAATCGTGAAGAACTGTCGATTCGTGTGGAAGAGCCTGAATTAAATGAAGGGCACTCGGAAGGTGGAAACTTCAGTGGGTCTGTTGGTCCAGCCAACCCACCGATAGTTAGGCAAGATAACCGTGATGGAAGGAATGATGGAATGGGATGTAAGTACAAGGACGTTTTGACTTGCAAACCATCGACCTTCAATGGAAAGGAGGATCCGATTGGGGTAATCGATTGGATCTCCGAAATGGAGCTAGCCTTCATGACTTGTGGCTGCAGAGGTAAATTGCAGACTATCTATGCCATGCGTCAGTTCCGAGGTGGAGCCGTTCGTTGGTGGAACGCTCTAGGGAAGACCTTAAGCCCTAATGAGCCACTGCAATTGTCATGGGCAGAGTTCTTGGTGCAGTTCAAGTGCAAGTTCTGCTCGGCTCAAAATCTGTTGGAGTTGGAGAACAAGTTTCTGACATTGACGAAGGGTAGCATGTCAGTGGATGAGTACACCAATAACTTCTCCGATAAGATGGAGTTTGCCTTGCGTATCGTTCCAGATGAGCTGACAAAGGTGGATCGGTATGCGAAGGGAGTTCCATGGGAGTACGAGGTGCCAGTACGTCAGGCACTTACTCTAGAGGCAGCTATCTGGGCTGCCAAGTCTGTTGAGAACATGATCAAGGGGAGAACCACCAACAAGGTTGATGTTGGTGAGAAAAGAAAGTTTGAGGGAACATCTGGTTCCGGTAAGAAAGGAAAATTCTTGAAATCTGATTCGAAAAAGTTTGGAGGAAAAGGAGGCGAAGCAAAGTGGTGTGATAAGTGTAAGAAAAAGCACTTTGGGAAATGTAGCGAGGATGTGACTTGCTACAAGTGTTGAAAGGTTGGACATTTTGCCAATGAATGTCCGAACAACAAAAGGATGTGTTTTGGGTGTAATGAAGAGGGGCACATTTTGAAGGATTGTCCGAAGAAGAAGGAGGCAGCAAAGCCCAACATTCCACCAAAGCCGAAGGCGAGGGCCTTCCAGATGACACTTGAGGCTGCGAAAGATGAAGCTGATGTCGCTTCAGGTACCTTTCTCGTAAACGAATTACCTGCTCATATATTGTTTGATTCTGGAGCCAACTACTCCTTTATTTCGCATGAGTTTGGTAGAAAGCTAGCTTTGCCTATTGATAGACTAGATAATGCTTTATTAGTCGAAGTAGCTAGTGGCAAGTTTGTACCTGTTAGCCATCGTATGAAAAACGTCTTAATCGACCTTAATGGGAATAAGTTTCACGAGGCGTTATTGCCTATCGAACTTAATGGTTTCGACATCGTCTTGGGAATGGATTGGCTTAGCGCCAATGATGCCGAAATTTTATGCAAGAAAAAGATAGTTAAAGTAAACCCGCCTGGAAAAGATTCGTTTATGGTGTATGGGGACAAACGGCGAGTGAATTCTGGGATCATTTCTCTAATGAAAGCCAGAAAGTGTTTGACCAAGGGATGTACATCATATTTAGCATTTGTGATTGATGCTAAGAAAGAAAAGAAGGTGATCCAGAGCATTCCAGTGGTCTGTGATTATCCGGAAGTATTTCCCGAAGATCTTCCTGGATTACCACCTGATAGACAAGTGGAGTTCAGAATAGACTTGTTACCAGGAACCACGCCAATAGCAAAAGCACCTTATCGATTAGCAACGACGGAGATGAAGGAGCTGATGATGCAACTTCAGGAGTTGTTGGACAAAGGTTTCATTAGACCTAGTTCATCGCCCTGGGGAGCTCCGGTGTTATTTGTGAAGAAGAAAGATGGAAGTATGAGAATGTGCATCGATTACAGAGAGCTGAACAAGGCAACAATAAAGAATAGATATCCGTTGCCAAGGATTGATGACCTGTTTGATCAATTGCAAAGTTTGAGCTATTTCTCGAAGATCGATCTTAGGTCAGGATATCATCAGCTGAAAGTAAGAGAGCAAGATATCGAGAAGACTGCATTCAGAACTAGATATGGACACTACGAGTTCTTGGTTATGTCGTTTGGACTAACCAATGCTCCAGCAGCGTTCATGGATTTGATGAATAGGGTTTGTAACCCGTTCCTTGATAAATCTGTGATAGTGTTCATAGACGACATTCTAATTTACTCGAAAAGCCAGGAGGAGCATGGCAGACACTTGCGAGAAGTGTTAGAAGTTTTGAAGAAGGAGAAGCTTTATGCGAAGTTCTCCAAATGTGATTTTTGGATTCGTGAGGTCCAATTCTTGGGTCACGTGGTCAACCAAGAAGGGATAATGGTTGATCCAGCGAAGATCGAAGCTGTGACGAAGTGGGAACAACCAAAAAGTCCCACGGAGATTCGAAGCTTTTTGGGATTAGCCGGATATTACCGCAGGTTTATCCAAGGCTTTTCTTCGATTGCTACTCCATTGACAGCTTTGACCCACAAAGGAGCTACTTATGCTTGGAGTGAGAAGCATAAAGAAGCATTCGAGAAGTTAAATAAGAAGCTATGCGAGGCACCGATACTTTCTCTACCCGATGGAGTTGAAGACTTTGCTATTTATAGCGATGCGTCTGGTGTTGGATTGGGTTGTGTTTTGACCCAAAGAGAAAAGGTGATAGCATATGCGTCTCGACAGCTGAAAGAGCATGAAAAGAATTACCCGACTCATGATTTGGAGTTGGCAGCGGTAGTTTTTGCTCTGAAAATATGGAGGCATTACCTCTATGGCACGAAGTGCAAACTTTTCACTGATCATAAGAGTCTCCAATACCTCTTTAATCAGAAAGAATTGAATATGAGGCAACGATGCTGGCTAGAATTACTTAAAGACTACGACTGCGAGATACTTTACCACCCCGGTAAAGCTAATGTTGTTGCTGATGCTCTCAGTCGGAAGGTCAATCTTGAAAGGAAGAGGCCAAGAGCATTGAGAATTGAAGTTGTCTCGACCATTGTGGAAAGTATAAAGAAAGCTCAAGAGGAAGCTTCTAAGAAAAATGACCGAAAGGAGGAACGTTTGGGTAAAACGTTGGTGTTTGGTACTAACGGTCATGGACTGAAGGTATTCCAAGATCGTATTTGGGTACCTAAGTCAGGAGGAATTAGGGATCTTCTGATGGAAGAAGCTCACAAAACCATGTACTCAATTCATCCGGGTAGCACTAAAATGTATAGGGACCTGAAACCTTACTACTGGTGGCCGACGATGAAGCTTGATGTTGCAAAGTATGTGGCCGAGTGTGTGACTTGTGCGAGAGTCAAGACACAACATCAGAAACCTTACGGGAGTTTAGAACCATTGCCTGTGCCTATGGGTAAGTGGGAAGACATTGCTATGGATTTTGTCACTAAACTGCCCAGAAGAAAGAATGGTCACGACATGATTTGGGTGGTCGTTGATCGATTCACTAAGAGTGTGCATTTCATAGCGGCCAGGGAGAAATGGTCTATGGAAAAGCTTGCGAATTCTTACGTGAAGGAAATTGTGAGGCTTCACGGTGTTTCGTTAACGATTGTATCGGATCGTGATAGTCGTTTCACCTCAAGGTTTTGGAAAAGTCTACAAGAGGAAATGGGTACCAAGTTATGTTTAAGCACAGCTTACCATCCGCAGACTGATGGTCAGAGTGAAAGAACAATACAAACACTTGAAGATATGCTGAGAGCATGTACCTTGGAATTCCTAGGTAATTGGGATGAACATTTACCGTTGGTAGAATTTTCCTATAATAATAGTTTTCACTCGAGCATTAAGATGGCACCTTATCAAGCTTTGTATGGACAGAAGTGTCGTACGTCGTCTTGTTGGCTTGAGGCTGGGGAAAAGCGGTTTATGGGACCGGAGATGGTTCATCAAACTGCTGAAAAGTTGAAAATAATTAGGGAAAGAATGTTAGCAGCTCAAAATCGTCAAAAGAGCTATGCTGACAAGAAGCGAAGACCGATGACTTTTGAGGTTGGTGATTCGGTTTTGCTTAAAGTCTCGCCGTGGAAGGGACTTATAAGATTTGGTAAAAGGGGAAAGTTGAGTCCAAGGTTTATTGGACCGTTTAAAGTCCTTCAGAGGATTGGGAACCAAGCATACAAGCTCGAATTACCCGAAGAACTGAATGGAATTCACAACACTTTTCATGTGTGTTATTTGAGGAAGTTCACGGGAGAAGTTCCCGATATAATTCCAATTTCTGAATTGAGAATTGATGAGAACAAAAGGTTGATTGAAGAACCAAAGGCAATTGTTGACCGAAAGACTAAGAAGTTGCGACGCAAAATGGTTGGGTTAGTGCTTGTCCGATGGAAACACACGAATGGGCCGAATCTCACCTGGGAGACGGAGAGTGACATGTTGAGTCGCTATCCGCATTTGTTTGTTGATGTGTGATTCCGGGGACGGAATCATTCTAAGGTGGAGAGAATTGTAACGCCTGTGTTTCCGGGCTTGCCATTTTTAGCAATGTAATGGTCTAGGTTAACCTTTGTAACCCGTTTTGAAATAATAAGATTGTATTATTTGAGTATTATGTGTTTTGTGCTTAATTGCTTAATTATGTGGTTTGATTAATTAAGAATAAAAATAAGCATCAAAATTTAAGTGTAAAATAAACTTAATATCTTTGGTTAATGTTGTAGTAATTGAAACGAGGTTTCCGAATATATATAGAACGCCCAAATCTGACTTCGTATGAGGAAGTTATGATTTATCGAAGTTCCGGCTTAGCGGTATACAGCCTGAAATACTCGATTTGAGATCGAGCGGTTTTTAGCCGAAGCAATCTAAATGAGAATCGAAGATCTCATTGTTCGTATCGAAAGGATAAAAAGTTAGGCGAGAACGGACGTCAAACGAAGAAGTTATGAATTTATAACGAAAGTTTTTGTCCCGGCCTATTAAAAATAATTAATAAAAATAAAATCAAAATTAGCCGACGGAGTCTAAACGAAAGTCGTAGAGCGTGGTCTCACCTTTCCGTGGATATAAAGAACGTCGAAAACGGAGTTCGTATGAAGAAGTTATGAATTTCCGAAGTTTATTAATCATTTTGTATTTAAATTTAAATAAAAAATCGGAAGCATTATCCGAAGCGAGTCATTGATCTGATCCGAGGTACGCGCTGCATACGCGAGAACGCCCCGCGTACTCTAGAAGTGTCGACACTTCGGATGACGCATGCAGTGACGATTCGGAGCCCTGTACGCCCCGCGTTCGTGCGAGGGTCCAGCACTATAAAAGGGGATCCGAAGGCAGCCAAAATTCCTGTTCATTTCTTCTCTTCTCTCTAGTCTTTTGCATCATTTTGCGTGTCGATTCCACCCCGAAGCCCCGGTATCATACTCTAGCCCCGAGGCAAGTCCCGAGACCCCAAAGATCCCGAGAAGTGCGGTTCCCGAGTCGAAGCTCTGCCCGCGAGAAGTTCGATTTTCGAGGAGATCTTCCAGATCTGCTGAGGAATACTACTTCTATAAGCCATAGTGCTGTCGGATCATCTTCTAATCAGGTGAGTGTGTAGTTATTTTCTTTCTAATACAATAATACGAAGTATTTTATATAAAATACGTTCTATGTGTATATATTTGGTTGTGTTATGCATGAATGTGTATTCACTCTCTTCTATCTTATAGATCTGATTATTTCTCTATGAGATATGTGTTATGTGTGTGTGTGCCTCATCTGTTATGTGATATATGTGTTGATTAAAGCATGCTATACAGGTTTTTAAACTATGTATACAAATGTATATTTTTATCTACTAATATGTTGGGTAGAACATTGGTAGACAGTTGGTGTGTAATAAACAGATGAGAGGCCTCGTTGTTGTTTGATTGAGTCATCTAGCAGAGTTTAGATGACGACCACTGGCTATTCTAGACAGTCTTGTGGAAACATTAGCTGGTTCGCCACATGTAGGTGTTAATGAACTTGGGTGTTCATTCGTTGTACTCCATCCCCCTCATGGTTGCCTTATTTGACTTATATTGCTGATATACCCCCGAAGCATGTGTTGTCGCCCCGATGAAATATTCTTAGACTAGGTCCCTTATGTTAGTTGTTTTAGGGACATTAAAGTGAGAATAACGGGAAAGGGTAATTGGGTTATTGTTGGTTGGTGAAAATTAAATATGATATTTAGTGTGGGTTGAAAACCCTATATGCTCACCAGGCTCCCAAGCCTGACCCACTCAGTTTTAAATTGTATTACAGGAAGTGGCGGAAGGGCATGAGATGGATGAACCATCAAGTTGTTTGGTTTACAAGTCTGCATATGTTTATATGTAACATCCCGAAATATCAGGAGTAGAGTTGAAGGGCAAATAGGGGTAAGTTGTGAAGTAGTGACTCGGCGAGTCCAAGGATGGACTCGACGAGTAGGGTCGCGACTGGGTCGCGTGTTAAGTAGCCGACTCGGCGAGTCAGTAAGGAGGACTCGGCGAGTAGGCGCTGAGTGGAGAAAACCCTAATTCCCGGGGTTGAGCCCTATATAAGGAACATATCAGCCCACTCTCAGCCTCATTATTCATCCCCAAACCCAGAAACCCTTAGCCTTCGTGTGGGAGTGATTATATCTCAACTAGGAGCTTGAAGGAGATGATTATTGAAGGAATCTTGAGAGATTAAAGGCTTGGAGCAAGGGGCTTTGCTTGGATTCGAATTACATTGTAGTTGGGGCGTCCATTGGAGGTAATATCTCGTTCTTGGACTGATTGTATGTTGTTTATTCATTTTGGGGTTTATGGGAACTTGTCTATGGTTGTAATTGGAAGTCTAGAGGTTAGATCTGAGGTTGCTACCTCAGATCTGGAATGAAGAAGAATCAGAGAGCATGAAAGTCCCTGTGTTGGAGTGTTTAGTGAAGCTATCATGTCCCAAACCCTAGCTCTAAAGTGAATAAGGCCTAGATCTTTTTGGATTCACGTAAAGTTTGCCACTTTACGTGATGGATGAGTTGTAGGAGGCTAGATCTATGTTTTGGATCAATTGCATGGCCTGGAGTGTTTCTGAATGGATTCAGACCGGTGGTACTCGGCGAGTCACATGAGTGGACTCGACGAGTTGCTTGAAGATGAGCTGGGACTCGACGAGTTGGAAGAACAACTCGACGAGTTGGATGAAGATGGCCTGGAACTCGGCGAGTTGTATGAACAACTCGGCGAGTAGGATGAAGGAAGCCCAAGACTCGGCGAGTCTGTTCTTGGACTCGGCGAGTCTTGTCGAAGAGTCCCAATATTTTCTGGTTGAGTCGAGAATCGGCGAGTCAAGGGATGACTCGGTGAGTTGTGTGCGAGAGGACTCAGAGTTGTGGGACTCGGCGAGTCTCGGGGTGACTCGGCGAGTTGAGTCGTGGATTGAGTGAAGTTCTGAGTATGGGAACCCGGCGATTCATAGGGTTGACTCGGCGAGTAGGGCCAGTCAGGGGTTGGCTTTGACCTTGTCCTTGACCAAGGGTTGATCGCTGGCTTAGAGTTTGGTCAGCAATGTGGCCTTTGGGCTGAGTGAGGGGTAAAATAGTCTTTTACCCTTAAGAGGGTGCCATGAGAGGGTTGATTCTAGTCTCGAGAGTTATATTCATGAGAGTGTTTGCCTTACGTGTTAGGCAGTGGCGAGTTCGAGATTCAAGTGTGGAGATATCTGCTTTCTGCTTGCCAGGTGAGTATTCTCACTATACTTTACCTTGAGTAGGTAACCAGAGTTATGTGACAGAGTATTTGTATGCTATGTATGTTATGTGTTGTACTGCATTATTTCTATGTGATTTATGCTGTGCATGTTTACAGAGTTGGAACCGGAGGGTTCCCAGAGTTAGAACCGGAAGGTTCACAGAGCTAGAACCAGAGGGTTCACAGAGCAGGGTCCACGGACCCATAGAGTTATAGCCTCGAGTGGCTAATATGTGTTATGTGTGGTATTTTGGGGAACTCACTAAGCTTCGTGCTTACAGTGTTTTGTGTTATGTGTTTCAGGTTTCTCAGGTTCATGGGACGGCACCGGCTTGATTGTACACACCAGAGAAAGAGTCATGTTTTGGAGGATCCTGGTTTTCTATGCAAGTGAAAAAGGAGTTATGTTTTGTAATTCGTTTCTAAATGAGATTTTAAACAAGTGTTTCTAAGAATTTAACGATTATTTTAAATGAAAAATTGTTTTGAAATATACGGTGTTACAATTTGGTATCAGAGCCTTGGTTTTAGGGATTCGGATGCGCCTTCGGGTAAATCTGGACTCAAACTGAGGAAGTAAGAAAAAATTTCAAAGAAATAATTTTCTAAAAAGTGAATAAGAGTTCAAAAAGAAAGCAAGAAAGAGCAGTGTGTACAATCAGCCAGAGCCCGAACGGTGATTTCCCAAAATACCCTTATTTTTGTGTTATGAGATATTTATGATGCACTTTATGAGATATTATTGCATGCTAGAGGCAGGCTAGGTATTTCACATCTTAGGACTAGAGTAGCCTGATCTGTGATGCCTTAGCCTAGGACTTGTTGTTATATGTGTTATGCTTTTGAGTATGTGATGAGTGAGAGTACCCAGTTAGAACCCATGAGGGGTAGAGTTGCAGAGTTCAGTGGTACTTCCGAGGATGAGCCGAGAAAGTGGAGTTATCACAGAGAGGGAGACCTATGTATTCTTCGATGCTCGAATGCTGCTTGCTTTGTGCTTTGTGGAACTCTCGATGATGGGAGTCAGCTACCAAGTGAATATGACGATATTCAGGAGGTAGATGGCTGGCATCACAGGGAGCTCTTCAGCAGCTGATAGCAAAGAAGTGGGAGGACAACGGAAGAGACTAGGGAGTAACCCTAGCCAGATGAGTGCGCTGGTAGAGTAGAGAATTTCGCTGGGGAGCGAGCACGCGCGATGGGATTGGTGACAAATCAGGTCGAGCAGCTACTTAGGAGCTCTGGGATGGTCCGTGTGGAAAGTATGGGTAGATGTGGCAGGTAGTATGGGCCCGTACTACTGAAAGCAGAGGACCCATACTTGAAACAGGGAGTATTCTGAAGGTCCTAAGAAGCGGATTGAGGAGTGATGTTATGGTTCAAGTACCATACATCGGAGCGGAGTGAAGAGTGATGTTATGGTTCGAGTACCATACATCGGAGCGGATTGAGGAGTGATGTTATGGTTCGAGTACCATACATCGGAGCGGATTGAAGAGTGATGTTATGGTTCGAGTACCATACATCGGAGCGGATTAAAGAGTGATGTTATGGTTCGAGTACCATACATCGGAGCGGATTGAGGAGAGATGTTATGGTTCGAGTACCATACATCGGAGCAGATTGAGGAGTGATGTTATGGTTCGAGTACCATACATCGAAGCGGATTGAGGAGTGGTGTTATGGTTCGAGTACCATACGCTGGAGCATATTGAGAAGAGATGTCATGGAATGAATACCATGGTTCATAGGGAAAGATGTTTGTGGTTCTCCGGCTATCTGGTTATGATTGAGTTCGGAGAGGCGTCCCTTGAGAGGAAGATCGAGAGCCTCTCAGAGTATTTTAGTAAGGAGTCAGTGAGAAGGGAAAATTTCGATCTGAGTTGAGCGATCAGTCGATAAAGGAGATGTCACCTTCTATGATCTGGGTGGTTCTGATTATGTTCGTGTGCAAATATGAGAAGCATGATGTTGAGTTTTGGGTTGGGGGTAAACCCTGCAGGTCGTCATTGATGATCATTTTCCCCCAGTGTATCAAGTAGCATGTGTGCCGCGAGGCGGTGACTTATCATGAGCAGACAGTCAGTTGGGACTGAGGTAGTCGAGGACCACACTACACCTATTTGAGTATAGTAGGATATGTTGTGGTGGTATCAGTGGGGAGTTCAGTCGAGTTTAGCAGTGCAAAGAGTTTTCTATCTATGTTGGGTGTTGAATATGGGAGTGGGTCCCTGTTCTTGGGACGATCCCGGTGTTGGATCATTGGTTGATGAGTTGAGGTGAGAGGTACGATGATTATGCGGTTCAGTCTATGAGCCAGGGATGTTATTGAGCAGTTGAGATGCTTAGTGCTAGATTGGTATGAGATTTGGAACGACTAGAGGCAGTCGTGATGAGAAGTTCTTGAGGAGTTCATCAGAGGTTCACAGTATATGAGGTCGATTGATTTCCTTAAGAAGGAATTATCGGGCGTTGTGTAGCACTTTCCTGGGGCAGGTGCAATTTCGCTGGTGAAAAATAGTTGTGGGTTGGTTGCGTGCTAATTGGTGATGGTTCGAACCCTAAGTGGGGGAGAACCGGGTACAGTATGTAAGAAAGCAGAGATTTGTCAAGAGCAGTTATAAGTGGAGTATAGAGATCTGCTGTAAGAAATCATGAGACCAGAGATGTCGGTGATCGAGGAAAGGGGTCAGAGTGAGTTAATGCGGGAAGTACTTGTTGAGAATGATGAATGTCTCCACGGCAGGTGTTTGGTGGTCAGTGTTGTTGCAAGTAGATAGAGAATGATTGGGCAGCCAACTCCCGGGTCAGTATGTGTATCCTTGTTTGGATTTTGAGCGGTAGAAAATGGGTTCGGAGAATTATCAGCGTATTTAGTAGCGTTAGCGTTTTCTTGTATTCCAATTGAGAAATTGGATACACCGAGGTTGCAATTTGGAAAAAAAAATGCAGATCTAATTATGGGGTTCAGAGGAAATGTATTATTGTGTCTATATGATGCTTGGGGCAGGAGATCAGTGGTTGTGGCAGGATCTTGTGATGTTCTGTTGGGGTGTTCCGAGATATCTGGGTATGATATCTTTATTTCGGAGTTACTCGTGAATCTTGAATTGAATCGACTTGTGGTATATCAGGTATCTATGGATCTACTGGGAGCCCTTCGAGTATGGGCATCCAGGGAGATTATTTGAGAGAGTGGATTTTCGCAAGGGTGGGCATTTGTTATGTTGATTGCCTCCAGAGTCTGTGATGGATATTCGAGTCGAGTATGGGTAGTCGTTGATGATAGTCTTTGGAGCGCGAGCTAGTGGAGTCAGAGGGTGTTGTGATACTGCGGGGAGCCGTAGTACTCACTAGTCAGAGGGTGTTGTGATACTGCGGGGAGTCGTAGTACTCACTAGTCAGAGGGTGTTGTGATACTGCGGGGAGCCGTAGTACTCACTAGTCAGAGGGTGTTGTGATACTGCGGGGAGCCGTAGTACTCACAATTCTAAGGGTGTTGTGATACTGCATGGAGCCGTAGTACTCACTAGCCAGAGGGTGTTGTGATACTGCGGGGAGCTGCAGTACTCACTAGATGGCAAAAGAATGTGATGATGGAATGTTTTCCGAACAATGTATGATGTGGAAGAGTTTTGGGTTTGAGTAGCCCTAGTATTGACTTTTTGGAGCCTGGATGTTGAATCGGGGCGAGACTGGGGTCTCCGTCTCTGTCGGGAGATGCGGTGAGATGCGCAAGGGATATGCGCAGCAGAAACCAGAGATCAGAGTTGAGACGATCCTTGGTTGGATCGTATTTTCTCGCATGAGGAAAAGAGGATTTCGTGACTTGCGTGTCACTGGGCAGTGATAGTGGTCACGGGGAAAAGGTTAGTGAGATGTTTGGATCATGTTATGGGAGACCTTTGGAGGCTCAACTGTGGAGTCAAAAGCTGATTGGTGCTCAGTCTCGAAGAGGGATATGAGAAATGAGCTAGAGCTTATCAGGAGGTTGTCTGAGGACACTTCAGAGCGAATGAGCGATTCAGACGCTCGAAGTCATGCTTCGGGCATGTATATTAGATTTCGGAGGAAGCTGCGGCACGTAATTATCCTTGGTCGAGTTGTCCTATATTAACAGCCATCATTAGTGCATTGGTATGCCGCCCTTTGAGCTGTTGTATAGGAGGAGGTGTCGGACCCTCATTTGCTGAGGAGAGGTAACGCATGGACCCGAGAGTCCTTGCGAGCAGATCCAGAGCATGTGTGATACACGGAGTAGTGGCAAGGTTGTCAAGTGGATTTCCCTAGGTAAGGGAAGAGAAAGGTATGTAACCCCCGGGGGGGAAGTGTTGGTTCACGGAAGTGAAGGTAGTAGTGCGAATGGATGATTTAGAGTATGAGGGTTGAACGCGGTGTCTGTTACAGTGGTATGGAATGACATCATGATGGGATGTCTGTTGAGGACGCGGAAGGGATTCCGCAGGTGTAGATCCAGGAGGCTCGGAAGGGATCCAGGGAGAGAATCCTAGACTCTCAGTGTGATTCTGATCAGGGTATTGGGTATGTATCAGTGGTTCATCCTTGGGGGATGTTTGAGGATATCATCAGTGTATCGGGTTTTCCAACCTGAGGGTGTTGGAGCTAGTTCAGCATGTGTATGTGATTGCAAGAGGAGAACTCGTGAGAGTTGCTCTGAGAGTGAGAATGGGTCTCTCAGTCGTTCCGGATTGGATAGAGTGGGATTGGATCGGGGATCCGGTGGTTCATGGTTTACTAACCCTTATGGGTCGAGTGATCGTTGAGATTTAGAGCAGAGTTGCATTTTGGGCAATTCTCGGTTATTGAGAGTGATGATCAGGGATACAGTCGATGCCCGGTTCGAGACGGTGATCAAGACACCGTGAAGGAGGGGAAAGTATGTTCGAGTTTCGATATGTATGCCTTGAGAGACCTGGGCCGGTAAAGGCCAGGTGGAGCGTTGTGGGAGTATCCTTGGAGTTCAGTTGCTGTAGGCTTCGAGGGCGAAGCCTAATATAAGTGGGGGAGAATTGTAACATCCCGAAATATCAGGAGTAGAGTTGAAGGGCAAATAGGGGTAAGTTGTGAAGTAGTGACTCGGCGAGTCCAAGGATGGACTCCACGAGTAGGGTCGCAACTGGGTCGCGTGTTAAGTAGCCGACTCGGCGAGTCAGTAAGGAGGACTCGGCGAGTAGGCGCTGAGTGGAGAAAACCCTAATTCCCGGGGTTGAGCCCTATATAAGGAACATATCAGCCCACTCTCAGCCTCATTATTCATCCCCAAACCCAGAAACCCTTAGCCTTCGTGTGGGAGTGATTATATCTCAACTGGGAGCTTGAAGGAGATGATTATTGAAGGAATCTTGAGATATTAAAGGCTTGGAGCAAGGGGATTTGCTTGGATTCGAATTACATTGTAGTTGGGGCGTCCATTGGAGGTAATATCTCGTTCTTGGACTGATTGTATGTTGTTTATTCATTTTGGGGTTTATGGGAACTTGTCTATGGTTGTAATTGGAAGTCTAGAGGTTAGATCTGAGGTTGCTACCTCAGATCTGGAATGAAGAAGAATCAGAGAGCATGAAAGTCCCTGTGTTGGAGTGTTTAGTGAAGCTATCATGTCCCAAACCCTAGCTCTAAAGTGAATAAGGCCTAGATCTCTTTGGATTCACGTAAAGTTTGCCACTTTACGTGATGGATGAGTTGTAGGAGGCTAGATCTATGTTTTGGATCAATTGCATGGCCTGGAGTGTTTCTGAATGGATTCAGACCGGTGGTACTCGGCGAGTCACATGAGTGGACTCGACGAGTTGCTTGAAGATGAGCTGGGACTCGACGAGTTGGAAGAACAACTCGGCGAGTTGGATGAAGATGGCCTGGAACTCGGCGAGTTGTATGAACAACTCGGCGAGTAGGATGAAGGAAGCCCAAGACTCGGCGAGTCTGTTCTTGGACTCGGCGAGTCTTGTCGAAGAGTCCCAATATTTTCTGGTTGAGTCGAGAATCGGCGAGTCAAGGGATGACTCGGTGAGTTGTGTGCGAGAGGACTCAGAGTTGTGGGACTCGGCGAGTCTCGGGGTGACTCGGCGAGTTGAGTCGTGGATTGAGTGAAGTTCTGAGTATGGGAACTCGGCGATTCATAGGGTTGACTCGGCGAGTAGGGCCAGTCAGGGGTTGGCTTTGACCTTGTCCTTGACCAAGGGTTGATCGCTGGCTTAGAGTTTGGTCAGCAATGTGGCCTTTGGGCTGAGTGAGGGGTAAAATAGTCTTTTACCCTTAAGAGGGTGCCATGAGAGGGTTGATTCTAGTCTCGAGAGTTATATTCATGAGAGTGTTTGCCTTACGTGTTAGGCAGTGGCAAGTTCGAGATTCAAGTGTGGAGATATCTGCTTTCTGCTTGCCAGGTGAGTATTCTCACTATACTTTACCTTGAGTAGGTAACCAGAGTTATGTGACAGAGTATTTGTATGCTATGTATGTTATGTGTTGTACTGCATTATTTCTATGTGATTTATGATGTGCATGTTTACAGAGTTGGAACCGGAGGGTTCCCAGAGTTAGAACCGGAAGGTTCACAGAGCTAGAACCAGAGGGTTCACAGAGCAGGGTCCACGGACCCATAGAGTTATAGCCTCGAGTGGCTAATATGTGTTATGTGTGGTATTTTGGGGAACTCACCAAGCTTCGTGCTTACAGTGTTTTGTGTTATGTGTTTCAGGTTTCTCAGGTTCATGGGACGGCACCGGCTTGATTGTACACACCAGAGAAAGAGTCATGTTTTGGAGGATCCTGGTTTTCTATGCAAGTGAAAAAGGAGTTATGTTTTGTAATTCGTTTATAAATGAGATTTTAAACAAGTGTTTCTAAGAATTTAATGATTATTTTAAATGAAAAATTGTTTTGAAATTTACGGTGTTACATTATATTTGTTATATGACTTGTAATGTATTCGTTTATGCTTATTGGTCTGTATCGGAACATGACACCCCGAGTTTTGATTATAATGAAAATACATTTCTTTTATGAAATGCTTCGGTAAATATGGTTTTATCATGTTTTGTTTTTGGGAACAAATTCCGCAACTCTTTCAAATCAAAAGGATTTACTCTGAAAATATTTAAAAGCATAAATGAAAATCGGTCTTTTCTGGCCGAGATTTTGGGGATGTCACATTATTCCATATGATATCTTGAATGGAGGAATATATTATCCCTTATCTAATGGACAAGTCATTGACAAAGGTCAGAGATCATCGGCAAGGTCAGAGTTCGACAGAAGCTTTTGAGAGCTACGATTTCCAGTCAGTTCTTGAAGTCATACTTGCAATAATAGTTTTAGACTTATCCAAGTGTGAGACTATTGGATGAATGTCTAAGTCCATAACTATAATTGGTAAGACTTGACCCAACCTGGAATGGTCCATTTGGGTTGCATGGCATCATGCATTTGGATAGACTAAAATTAGAGAAATAACACTTAAGGTTTGTTAATATATTATAAGTTCTAATATATTAATAATATTATTTAATTAGTATTGATCAAGAATTAATCTAGGACTAATTAAGTGATTAAAAGAAGACTAATCAAATATATGGGTTGATTATGTAAATCATCCATACTTGTATAGTGGGCTAAGACTCCATGGATTGTCAAGTTGGGCTAAAATCCAAAGGATGCTCCAGGGTGTATGTGAACCCATGGATCCAAGGAAATGGAAAGCCATGACAATTAGGGTTTACCTTAATTGTCACTAACTATATAAGCATCTTATTGTTGACAAAATCGGCCACTATGAGTTATTGTGACAACCCGAAATTTTTAGCTTTAATTCTTCATTGTAATTAAAGTTAGCCTCGTTTTGCTATTTTATAATGAAGTTTTGTGTGACAACCCGAAATTTCCATTTTGAACAAACCATATCAAGCCAATAGAAGTTAGAACAGTTACAGTGAAATTCCAGACTTTGGGTATAAGTTTGAGTATTTCAGGATTAGCACTTAAGGAGATATCAGGAGAGTGGATGCACTAGGGTTTTGTGCAACACTGTTATTCCAATACTCTAGGATATTAGAGTTCATTTCGGGAATAAAATATTTTATGCCATAAATCCCAGGACTATATATAGAAATCTGAACCATATTCATTCATTAGTTACATTTCCAACTAGAGAAAAGTCAAATTCTCTCTCACGGATCTTCGGGTTTTTATCCAAAATCGTGAGTAGTTCTATCGAGTTATATTGTATAGCTTAGATTGTGTTTTATAACATCAAAATCGGATCAAAACCCCAAGATTTGGGAGTTTACCGCCCAAGAACACTTAGAGAGTAAACTCCTTTATAAGGGCCAAAGTGTGCCCACTGTCCCTCAAAGCCTTGGAAATGAACCTAGAAGCTACCATTACATGTTTAGACTACAAAACAATTTAGAATCAAGGCCAGAAGTGAGTTCATGGCCAAAGAAGTTCTTGGGCCGTGAACTCCATTTTTATGTGCCAAAATGCCCTAAAAGCCTTCCTTAAGCCAATAGACTAATTTAGACATGTACCCTAATGTGTTTATAGTCTAGAAATCATAAGGAAACACAAAGATAAAGGAGTTTATGGCCAAGACAAGTTCTTGGGCCGTAAACCCCTATAAATGGGGCAAATGACACCCTAACTCCTTCCTTATGCCTAGAACCCAGCTTAGATCATATCCTTGAAGTGTTAAGGACCTTAAACATCCAAGAAACGATGTTCACATAGAGTTTACGGTTGTAAGCTCATAAGGATTGAACCCTAGGCCGTAAACTCTATAAAGGGGTGATATTGTGCCCCTAATGCTTCCACATGGATAGAACTTATCATAGAACAAATCACCAATGAGTTAGGAACCTCAAAACATCAAATGGTACTCCTTAACATGATTTTACGGCCGTAAACTCATGGGGGAGTGGTCCCAAGGCCGTAAACTCCAACACACATGGTCTATTGACCATAAACTTCCGTATGAGGTCTTGCACTCCTTTGTTGCAACCCATTACCCTCCTAGCACTTGACCAAAGTGTTTTCCTCGCATTAGGATGTTTATACATGTTTAATTAGTGTTATAATCACTAATTGTTTGTATACATATGTCTTCATATGAAATTAGGACCATTGTGTGTGTCTAAAGTCTTCACTTGACACCTAGCAGTCCTACCTCATCAGTTCATCCGTATCACCCACAACAAGTGAGTTTATACCCCTTAATCAATGTTTTAATTGTTTTTAAATGTTTTATGGGGGGATACAAGTAGAATTATGCTAATTATTATATCAATCACATGTGATTAATAAGCAACATTCAAATGATTGGCTACTCATTAGCCGTTTTACCAAACAGTTTCCTTCAAATGTTTTTCATAAACACTTTTTATGTTTAAAACTCCTTATTAAACTATACATTTTACTCTGTATATTTCGATTCAAACTCATTTACAATTGTGTTTCAAACAAATGTTTCCTTATACTTAAACTGTTTATTCAAACCCATGCCTTCACACCATTTTATAGATTGACATCAAGTCAATCTTTTCTTTGATAATAATTATGTTCAAAGGTTTTACAAAACTTATTTTATGCTTTTATATTATAAATTGCATGCCTATATATATTGTTATATAAGAAATGTTGAAAGGACTTAGGAAGGCTATCCACCCTATTTCCTTTTCCTCGATTTGGATGTGGTCTGGTGGGATATCGGGTACCTGTCCGAAGGTCGTTTAAATATTAGTTATATATCATGTGTACATATATAGTCATAAAGGTCCTTCCAGTACATCCAATGCCCTTGGGTAGCAATATCATACAATGAGTCAGTTAATTCATGAGTCAATATTTTCTAGAACATTACAGTACATTACTATACTTTCTAGATAGAGAGAGCATACATTACAGCTAGAACATTACAATATATTACTATAATTGGTAGATAGAGAGAGAACACACATTACAGCTAGCACACGTAGAACATTTCAGAACAATGCATATACATAAATACGTTGACATAATTGTGATCCACTGTATCGGAGCATGCCTTCAATGTCATGGCCCGAGTTGTAGCCAGAGTCTCTTGGAGGGAGAGCGTGAGTTTGCGTACAGATCTATACTGGATTGACTATCCTACACCTTGCTGCTACCTACAGCCGGTCCTGCAGGTCTGCGGGTGCCAAACGTCATTTCTTTTTACGACCTACCCTTGTCGTTGTTATCTAGTCGATAGTATGGTACAATTAATCACATGATGCCTTAATATAAATCCGGTTTAAGGTAGTTAGTACAACAGTAGTTGTTATAGCACTACACTACAGTACTATATTAATTTTCCCTTTACATATATTTAGTGATCTTTTCACTTAAACATGAAATGTAAAAACTATATTTTGTTAATGATGGTTACACTTGGAAAATTACACACTTTTACAAGAAACGAACATTCGGAGTGGTTAGGTCTTGGTAGAAGACTACATTCAGAGCAGTTAGGTCTTGGTAGAAGACTACATTCAGAGCAGTTGGGTATTGGTAGAAGACACCCTTATATAATAGTAGGAATCATAGGGATTTCTAGGGTTTCTCAAACATTTACAGTTGATTTACAAAGCATTGTTATACTTACAGTTCATATACATTCTCAATACTTACAGTTCATACACATACAAATTCTTACATACAAATTAAGAGACTAAAATACTTATGATCTCACCATCTTTAAAGTTGATACTCTCTTTCAAAATAACTTGTATCCTCAGTTCAAACATAGACAGGTACCGATGCAAGGTTTAGAGAAGATGGAGCTCATTCAAGACTCATATTTCATTTTGATTTATGCTTTAGTGTTTATCAAAATTTGATAGAACACACTTGTATAATAATTATATTATTAATGCAATGGATGATGTTGTTGCTTGTTTACTACTTTTCATTGTTGTGATACTGTACATGACGTCCTCCGCCCCAGAACGTTTCCGCCGTTCTTGGTTTTGGGGTGTGACAGATTGGTATCAGAGCATTGTTTATAGTGAATTAAGTATATCAACCCATAAAAGATATACTAACTAAAATACATAGTGGATTAAAAATACTCTGAGCAAGAGTTTATACTTTAAATAATAAAATATTTAATAAAGTATACATGCCTGCATTCATACTAAAATCAGTGTCACTAGGACAGTACAAAAAATTATGATTGTTGAAAAACACAGGTGGGCTTAGAGGCATATGGTCAAAACTGGGAAGATATAGCCAGATCGCCTATATTATCCGAGGGTTGACTAGCATGTGCCTAAGTTTAATTGTTTGGTTTTAAGAAGTCTAAAATCTTACCAAGCCTACCACAATGAGATCAGTAGAACATAACATTAAACTTAAAATACAATAGGAGTATTTGGTGTTACTATAAGTACGTTATACTTGAGAACTAAAACGGGATTTCATTACGAAGTTGATAGTTGCTAAGTGGATACACAAAGCCTATATGTAATTAGGATGTTATAAACTTAGAATATGTGAAAATTTTACTTTACCCCTATTCTGTGTGAATTTGGAGTTAAGGTCACTTATTCGAAGGCCTATCCTGTTTCGATTACATATAACTGGTATGCACTTCACAAATAGCGATGTAACTAATGAAGATTTTCTAAATAATTATCTAGATAGTTCGTCTAATAATTATTTTCTTACCCCAATTCTCGCGTAGATAACATGGCTGGACTCCATCCCCACGACAACTAGTACCTTCCGAATGAGGTCATTGCTGGATGGTTTGAAGAAGAACCAGAGAATGATCATCCTATCCCTGTGAATGATCGCCATGATGAAAACCTTTCGGACGATGCTAACTCCGAACCAGAGGTTGAGAACCTACCCCGAGCAACTCCCTTTCAAATTCCTAACCCTCGTCCGGCTTTTCATGGCCCGACGGCTGAGTGGGTGGAATGCTTGGAAACATGGTGCCAAGGACAAGATCAGCCCATGCCATTTGATGGTGACCGAAGCTTTTATGACCTAAGCACTGGGGGCTCAGCAGACAGAACCTTGCCAATCTTGGTCCGCGGAGTGGCCCGAAATGAGATTCAAGGCAGGACAACCCTACATCAGATTACCGAAGTTGTCGCCGATGCGAGAATGCATACCCTCCGCACCATTCGTCTAGAAGATGCTTGCGAGAGATCTGAGAGAAACCATGAAACCCTACTACAAGCACTGGCTGAATCACGAGCCGAAGTCATAGAACTCCGCATACGTCAGAGGGTGTACGAAAGATGCCTACTTGATGTGGAACGTCAACTGGCTGAACTGAGAGTTCACCAGAGGGATGACCGTCGCCAGTAGTAGACGCTTTACTTTATTTTCCTTATTAAAAGGAATTGTTTTTTTCTGTCTATGCCCGATGTGGCATTTTCTATGAAATTATCCTGTACTGTAAGTACTTTTGGTGAGGTCTTTATGCTATCAAGAACTATCTTCTCTGGATATGATGTAAGACCTTTACAAGGTCATTTTCCCAAACTTTTACGTCATGAATATCAAAGATTTTGATAGTCAGCTAACTTCTGTGTCCTTCTTTATTCAAGTACTCTCATCATACTTTCATCGGAGTCTATCAGAAACCTGCTTTAGTCAAGTCATTGGACTATAGTAATTTAGCTCCGGAGACATTTCCAAGTCTCTTTCAGTGGTTGGATCATGTTATTCACCAACCAACGATACCTCGGCTTGAACGACAAACGTCTTGAGACCATTCTACGAACTTACTTCCATTCCATTACTAGGAGTGCATCATAGGGATGTAGGTCAACCCTTCATGAACACACCTCCACTCAGTACTAGGATTGCATCATAGGGATGTAGGTCAAACTTTCGAGAACATACTCTTACTCTTTTCTTGAGCAATCGAAGTACATCTAGGGTTAACCAGAGTCGCTCACAAAATCCATATCTTTCGTGTTACAAAATCATGTCGTCATCCGGAAGCAATCAGTCGAACAACGAAACCTCCGCCTTTCCTATGGACACCGCTACCTTTCAAACCACAGTTACAACTGTCGTGATGGCTGCCGTGATAGCTGTCCTTGCGCACCGTAGCGCTATCAGCACAATCAATGCTAATGATGGGATTGAAGTTTCCAATCGTGGTATCCATCCAGGAAGTCGCCAAACAGTAACAGTCACAGGCTCGCAAAGCCAAAAGATAGAGAACAAGAAACGAAGGCTTCAAGCCCAGAAAGAACGCAAGAAATCCCAAAAACTTTCCATGCAACAACAGCAAGTGGAAACCCCTGCCATCCCCGTACCGAGCAGGCCATACGAGGGAAAACTCCCGAAGTGTGATAAGTGTAGTTTCCATCATCATGGGGCTTGCCATGAGATGAAATGTTGCAATTGCCTAAAATTAGGGCACCATGCTCATAGCTATAGAGCACCGGCACGACCCATCACTCAAGTCCCTTTCATCGGGACCAACCCTACAAACAAAAGTTGTGATAAAGTCGAACGCTTTAGGAAGCAATTTCCAAGGTGGAGTAATGAGGAAGGCACTCGTGTCCACATAACACTGGCTAAACACCTCACTTCCACCACTAATGTTGGTGCTGTCCAGATATGTCACCAATGCGGTGAAATTGGACACCTCAAGAAGGATTGCCCGATAGCGAAGAACTCGGGTGCTAATGGGAAGATTCTCAGGATCACAGCTGCAGGAGAAACTACTTCGGACCCCTCGTTAATGTAATTTAGGCGTGTTGTTGTAACATACTTATAAACTATCCAAAACTAGTGCAACTAGAGTCTTACCTTTTGCGAGATCCTGTCTGTATAAGGATGCTCATGCTGCGTACACTTGTCTTTTGTAGTATACCTTATTCGCAGCAATGGTCTTGTTATAAGACTAAAGTATTGTAACTCTGTTGATGGTTGCACGGTTGTGTTTTGTCTGTAAACGTCTTATGTTCAAATCTAATGTCTTTAAGTTTTCGTATGATTCCGACATTATCATACAACTAGATTCAATTTGACCCACACCATAACAGCTTCTTAAGTACATCTCTTTACCAGTAAACGTCATTTTAGCGAAGCCGTCATATCAGAACACCGAAGTACTCATGCGTGGAGTACCTCTCAGTTCTTCTCTTTTCTGAAGAAATCCCCGAAGTACCACTCGTACAGTACGTCAAGCTTAATCCAGGGATTCATGCGGTTGACCTATCACTGAGGAATGTATACATAAGAGTGATATATAATCAAGGTTCTACAGGTTTAGAATTGATGATTCCACTTTAACTTCTTTTTCCTCGATGGGAGGTGATCTTAAAGAAGAATCAGTTATTCGACTACCTTTTCAATCTTAATTATATACGACTCTTATACACGATATTGTGATTGTGAAACCATGTATGAATTCTAATATGAACTTCAGAACGGAGAACTGCCCAAGCCTGCGAGTAATCGCATCGTCATGTGAACAAACTTAGAACCCAATACGACTCCTGTAAACCGATCGCCCTACAGTCTAAACACCTACGGAGATACAAGAACAGCCCGCACAACTTAATGAACTACACAGAAATAGAATTAGAAGACTAGGCTTCTCACCCTGGAGAACTCCGGTCTTATACTTCCAGAGATCGACGGATTGCATCGTATGTACCTCGGATATCGAGGACCCCGTCAAGATTTTTCATTAGAAATCGTTATCTCTGCCTCGCATAGATGAAATGGTTGAGCAAACGCAAGGAAAGAATTACTTTCAGAAATGGATCTGAGATCCGAATATCACCAGTTCGAGTGTTAGGGAAGGATGTCCGGAAGACTATCTTCCGAACTCGATGCGAACACTTCGAGTCCGTAGTGATACCCTTCGGATAGGACCAATACGCCCATAGTTTTCATGAGCTAAATGAGTAGGGTACGTCTTTCTTACTTGGATTAGTTCGTCATTTCTCCATGTAATGACTTATCTACCCTCGTAGTAAGAAGAAACCCATGGAAACATTACCTTCAGAGGTACTTTTCACGAAGTTCTCTAGGCACGAGTTTTGAAATTGAAGAGTCAAATTTCTATGACACACTGTTAGTTATCTGGGAAATTTTGAGTACTCTTACAATTTGTCAAAACAGTTGAGAATTTGTCGACACCAGAGACGCCGACAGTCATTCTCCAAATTCTAGGTCTTATAGACCTACTGCCATAGTTCATCTAGAAACCCTCGCAAATCACAGGAAACCGTACGACCTTGACCCAGCAAGGAGTGGCCCTTGACTGGGAAGTTAAACAAGAAAATGAAACCTTGGAGACTCCAAGTGAGAGACCAAGTTCTTTAGGAAGTCTCAATCTGGTAACGGCTTAATACGCTTCGTAAAGCGTGGAAAGCTAAATCCAAGATAGATAGTACCTCCAAGATTCTTACCAGAATCGGTCCTGTATCTCGCAGACTAGATCTACTCCGCGAACTCAGTAACGTTCATTCTACTCTTCGCGTCTCGATCGTGAAACCATACCTTTCTGATAGGATTCTTGTAAGTCCACTCGTCGAGATCCTCGCCTTCGTATTAGAACCGTAGTGACCCTCGACCGAGAGGTCAAGAGGACAAAGCAACGCCGTTGCCCATTAGTGAAGGTTCATCGGAATACAAACCGAGAACCCGATTTCACTTAGGAGCGCTAGAACCAATCGATTAGGAAGTTTCCACCTCACAACTCGATCATTCATTCCTACTTCCTTATCTAAATTCTAATTTCGGAATGAAATTCCCTTTAATAGGGGGATGATGTGCCAACCCGAAATTTTCATTCTGAACAAACAATATCAAGCCAATAAAAGTTAGAACAGTTACAGTAAATTCCAGACTTTGGGTATAAGTTTGAGTATTTCAGGATTAGCACTTAAGGAGATATCAGGAGAGTGGATGCACTAGGGTTTTGTGCAACACTGTTATTCCAATATTCTAGGATACTAGAGTTCATTCCGGGAATAAAATATTTTCTGCCAAAAATCCCAGGACTATATATAGAAATCTGAACCATATTCATTCATTAGTTACATTTCCAACTAGAGAAAAGTCAAATTCTCTCTCACGGATCTTTGGGTTTTTATCCCAAATCGTGAGTAGTTCTATCTAGTTATATTATATAGCTTAGATTGTGTTTTATAACATCAAAATCGGATCAAAACCCCAAGATTTGGGAGTTTACCACCCAAGAACACTTGGAGAGTAAACTCCTTTATAAGGGCCAAAGTGTGCCCAATGTCCCTCAAAGCCTTGGAAATGAACCTAGAAGCTACCATTACATGTTTAGACCACAAAACAATTTAGAATCAAGGCTAGAAGTGAGTTCACGTCCAAGGAAGTTCTTGGGCCGTGAACTCCATTTTGATGTGACAAAATGCCTTAAAAGCCTTCCTTAAGCCAAGAGACTAATTTAGACATGTACCCTAATGTTTTTATAGTCTAGAAATCATAAGGAGACACAAGGATAAAGGAGTTTGTGGCCAAGACAAGTTCTTGGGCCGTAAACCCCTATAAATGGGGCAAATGACACCCTAACTCCTTCCTTATGCCTAGAACCCAGCTTAGATCATATCCTTGAAGTGTTAAGGACCTTAAACATCCAAGAAACCATGTTCACATAGAGTTTACGGTCGTAATCTCATAAGGATTGAACCTTAGGTCGTAAACTCAATAAAGGGGTGATATTGTGCCCCTAATGCTTCCACATGGCTAGAACTTATCATAGAACAAATCACCAATGAGTTAGGAACCTCAAAACATCAAATGGTACTCCTTAACATGATTTTACAGCCGTAAACTCATGGGGGGAGTGGTCCCAAGGCTGTAAACTCCAGCACACATGGTCTATTGACCATAAACTTCAGTATGAGGTCTTGCACTCCTTTGTTGCAACCCATTAGCCTCCTAGCAATTGACCAAAGTGTTTTCCTCGCATTAGGATGTTTATACATGTTTAATTAGTTTTATAATCACTAATTGTTTGTATACATATGTCTTCATATGAAATTAGGACCATTGTGTGTGTCTAAAGTCTTCACTTGACACCTAGCAGTCCTACCTCATCAGTTCATCCGTATCACCCACAACAAGTGAGTTCATACCCTTTAATCAATGTTTTAACTGTTTTTAAATGTTTTATGGGGGGATACAAGTAGAATTATGCTAATTATTATATCAATCACATGTGATTAATAAGCAACATTCAAACGATTGGCTACTCATTTGCCGTTTTACCAAACAGTTTCCTTCAAATGTTTTTCATAAACACTTTTTGTGTTTAAAACTCCTTATTATACTGTACATTTTACTTTGTATATTTCCATTCAAACTCATTTACAATTGTGTTTCAAACAAATGTTTCCTGATACTTAAACTGTTTATTCAAACCCATGCCTTCACACCGTTTTATAGATTGACATCGAGTCGATCTTTTCTTAGATAATAATTATGTTCAAAGGTTTTACAAAACTTATTTTATGCTTTTATATTATAAATTGCATGCCTATATATGTATAGTTATATAAGAAATGTTGAAAGGACTTAGGAAGGCTATCCACCCTATTTCCTTTTCCTCGATTTGGATGTGGTCTGGTGGGATATTGGGTACCCGTCCGAAGGTCGTTTAAATATTAGTTATATATCATGTGTACATATATAGCCATAAAGGTCCTTCCAGTACATCCAATGCCCTTGGGTAGCAAGGGTATACATCCATGTCCATACGTACCAGTTAGATTACTAGTAAACTACCAGATGGGTAGTTTAGGAAGATACTAGAACTATTACTAGAACGCGATATCATACGTCATTTCTTTTTACGACCTACCCTTCTCGTTGTTATCCAATCGATAGTGTGGTACAATTAATCACATGATGCCTTAATATAAATCCGGTTTAAGGTAGTTAGTACAGCAGTAGTTCTTATAGCACTACACTATAGTACTATATTAATTTTCCCTTTACATATATTTAGTGATCTTTTCACTTAAACATTAAATATAAAAACTATATTTTGTTAACGATAGTTACACTTGGAAAATTACACACTTTTACATGAAACGAATATTTAGAGAAGTTAGGTCTTGGTAGAAGACGACATTCAGAGCAGTTAGGTCTTGGTAGATGACTACATTCAGAGCAGTTAGGTCTTGGTAGAAGACTACATTCAGAGCAGTTAGGTCTTAGTAGAAGACACCATTATATAATAGTAGGAATCATAGGGATTTCTAGGGTTTCTCAAACATTTACTGTTGATTTACAAAACATTGTTATACTTACAGTTCATATTCATTTTCAATACTTACAGTTCATATACGTACAAATTCTTACATACAAATTAAGACACTAAAATACTTATGATCTCACCAGCTTTAAAGCTGATACTCTCTTTCAAAATAACTTGTATCCTCAGGTCAAACATAGGCAGGTACCGATGCAAGGTTTAGAGAAGATGGAGCTCGTTCAAGACTCATCTTTCATTTTGATTTATGCTTTAGTGTTTATCAAAATTTGACAGAACACACTTGTATAATAATTATATTATTAATGCAATGGATAATGTTGTTGCTTGTTTACTACTTTTCATTGTTGTGATACTGTACATGACGTCCTCCGCCCCAGAACGTTTCCGTCGTTCTTGGTTTTGGGGTGTGACATTTTGCATCTAAAAGAGTGCTTAAAGCTTAGTATATTTGAGTTACGTGTCGGAGGATGGATTAGATTGGTTGTAGCATTGGAAAACGGGCCAAAAACACCAAACCTGGTGTGTGCAGCCGCACACTAGTGTGTGCGGACAGCCAGCCGCACACAGGCGAACCATACACACCTCCAGCCACACTCACCCTCCTATATATACTATCCTTGGTCTTTTGATCATTTCTTACATGTCTACAAAGCAAGGACCCGAAAATCCTCTCAAGTATCATCCGGAAAGGTAACATCTTTCACCAAGAACACCAAGAACACCAAGTTTTCTGGTAGCACACGTCTCCTGGCCGCACACAGGGCCGCACACACGTGCTGGCAGCACACCTGGCCGCACACACACATATAGTGTGTATTTTGGCCATACACTCTCTTGTATAGCCTTATAACCCTTCATACAATCATATATGGTTGTAACATTTCAATATAAAGTTTTACTAGTCCTTAAGGTGGTCCCAATTCATTAATTAGTTGTTCATAACACTAATTATATTCATATATGTGCCAATATATGCTAAATAGGATTCGCGTGTGTACTCAAGTCACCACTTGGCACTTAGCAACAGATCCAACATTGTCATCAGAACCACTCACCACAGGTGAGTTCATACCCCTAAATTAACCTTTGAAATGTTTTTAAATGCTTTTATGGGGGGGGGGGGAATACAAGTTGAACTATAGTTATTATATCAATCACATGTGATTAATGACTACCAAGCAAATGGTTTTCTTACTTTCTAAACTATTTATCAAACTATTTTACCTCAAACTGTCTTACAAACTCCTTTAATTGTCAAATACTTTTACTTAAACTCTTTTAAACTTATATTCTATGTATCTGTATAAATATAGTTATATAAGTAAGATTGAAAGGACTTAGGACTGCTAGCTAGTCTACCCTGCTTCCTGTTCTTGTTTGATGTGGTCTTAGGGTATCAAGGTTAGTTGTCCGAAGGTCGTTTGAATCCTAGTTATATATTATGTATATGTATATAGATATAAAAGGTTATTTCTTTCATTCAATTCCATGCCCTTGGGTAGCAAGGGTATACAAACATGTTCATACTTAACTAGTAAGCTACCATAGGGGTAGTTTAGGAAGATACTATTACTAGAACAATGAAACATACAATGATTCATTTCATACATGAGTCAATACATACTATGATGAGGATCAAACATGAAACAGTGTGATGAGAAACAAATAATAGACACTATGATAAGAAACAAACATACAGGCTAGACAGAGGAAGAATACACAATACAACTAGCACACAAATCACATTTCATATACATTAACCACGTTTATGTGAGCCATTAAGCAGGGCATGGCACTACCTGCCATGACTGTTTTTGTATCAAAATCTCCTTCATTGGAGAGCGTATTGAGTTTGCGTATAGATCTATACTGGATTGACTATCCTACACCTTGCTGCTCGCTACAGTGGGACTTGCAAGTCTACGGGTGCCAAACGTCATTTTCACAGCATCTTACATTGTCGTCTTTCAGCTAAGTCGGTAGCAAGATACAGGCCGATCACATGTCACCTTAAAATTTACATTTGGTTTAAGGTAGTTAGTACAACAGTAGTTACAATTTACTACATTGCAGTGCTATAACATTTTCCCTTTACTTTTTACTTTGTGATGTTCACACAATAGACAATAATGCAAAAACTATATTTTTGGTTAATGATAGTCGGATTTGGGAAAATACACACTTTTACAAGTGACACACACACAAATACTAGATGCCTTGGTAGAAGGCTACTTTTAGTAGAAAACATAGGGTTTTCTAGGAGAGTTCAATCAAATACAAAACTTTTACAAACATACACAGTACATTTACAAAACATCTTACAAATGCATTCATACAAACACGGACACTAATATACTTATGATCTCACCAGCTTTAAAGCTGATACTCGCTTTCAAAGTAACTTGTATTCTCAGGTCGCCAGTAGACAGGTACAGGTGCCAGGTTTTGAGAAGAAGGAGCTCGTTCAAGACTCCTGTTTTATTTTGATGTATATAATTTTTGGTGTCTATATAACGTGACAGAACACACTTGTATGAAATTATACTATTAACGCAATGGATGATGTTGTTGCTTGTTTACTACTTTGCATTGTTGTGATACTGTACATGACGTCCTCCACCCCAGAACGTTTCCGCCGTTCATCGGTTTTGGGGGTGTGACAGTTATAGAAAGGGCTAGCCGATTTTCATGAAGTGTGGATTTCTCTCTAATCTATTCCA
Organism: Lactuca sativa; assembly: GCF_002870075.4. NCBI lineage: Eukaryota > Viridiplantae > Streptophyta > Magnoliopsida > Asterales > Asteraceae > Lactuca > Lactuca sativa. Next base: position 175,042,231 of record NC_056623.2, read on the forward strand.
AGTGTATTTGGTGTTGTGTGAACCATTTGAGGTGTCACACTTGGGGCACTAGGCACTCAAGCTTCATGAAGACATTCTACATCAAAGAGGTATGTAATTCTAACTTGAGATATTCATATGAATCAATGTTATTATGCTAGTTAGGATGAATACCTTGGAAATTTCATATTTGCATGTATAATAGAGAAAACATAGATCCAAGGTATTTAGGGTTACAAGTACACTTAGGGGTGTTAGAATGTTCAAAACCCAACAACAAGCACCTGATCAACAAACCCCATCATATCCCTTGCCGTACTTCCCACAAGTGCGGCCCTTCTGGCCTCCAGATCTCGAATCGGCGGGCTTTGCCCTCTTGGATGCTGGCTGAGACTGTGCCGGCACCGATCCTTCCCCTGAGACTCGGCCTCCTCCCAGGCCTGAGTGTCCAGCTCGATCTCCCTCTTACGGGAATTTTCCTGGAGCTCAACGAATGTCCGGTATGACGAGTTCGCCACGAACTCCCTGATATCCCTCCTCAAAATGCTCAAGTACTGACTCATGCGTGCGTGCTCAGACGACACGTGCTCAAGGCAAAAAAAACGCCCTCTCATGGAACATCCGTGTAATCACAGTCACTGACTCCGTCCCCTGCTTGAGGGACAAAAACTCTTAGGCTAAATGTTCCCTCTCCACAGGGGGAACATACTCATCTCGAAACACCATGGTGAACCTCTCCCAGGTCACCGCAGTAAGCTCTGCTGTAGTGAAGTCTACCATCACAAACTTCCACTAGTCCTTCGCTCCCAAGCGAAGCTGGTTCATTACAAACCGAAGCCTCAAATGCTACGGACACGAACAGGTGTAGAAGCATCCCTCGATATCAGAAATCCATCTCATAGCAGCAATCGGATCCTGCGTCGTTTCAAACTCTGGTGGCTACGTGTTGTTGAAATCCCGAAACAACTTCGAGTCACCCCCTTGAGGTCTAGCTGCAGCAGCAACAACTGCAGTAGCTGCAGCAGCCGCAGCCTCAGTAACCGCTGCATATCGCTCATCAAAGGTCTCAATCAAGGTGGTCTTGATAGACCCAAACATCTCCGAAATCTCAGCTCGGATCGCCGCAGCCACCTCATTGTGGATCATCTGACGAAGCTCCTCGTCACTCACGCCGCTCGTCTCAGGCCTGTGGCGTGTCCCAACCATGATGTCTCTGAAATACAACATAAAATATCAGAGACTCGCTTGAGCATACTCGCACTCGTTAACTCAACCCTACTTGTTCCCTAGTACCCTAAGGATTCTTACTTGCACTGCACACTGATCCGATGTTTCCAGTAGTATGGGCCCTTATACTGTTGGATTAGTGTCTAAGTCCATAACTATTTTGGTATGTACTTGACCCGATTATGAGCATGGTCCTTTTGGGTTGCCTTCACCATAGCAATATGTAGGATGATTTAAGGAGAGAAAGGTTTAAATATGATTTATTAATATATTATGAGAATAATATATTAAAGGAGAAATCATATTGTTTAATTAATATTAGTCAAGTATTAATTGATAATTAATTTTGTGGCTAAAAGAGATTAATTAAATTTAGGGGGCTGGACTACAATTATTGGATAATTGAGTTATTGGGCTAAGGAATGCTAAAGGAACAAGGGGTGAACGAAATTATGATGGAAGCCCATCATATTTTCGTCCATAGCCTTATCCAGAAGGTTCCATGGGCTGCTTAGAGTTTAAGTTGTCCATTAGGGTTTTGACTGAAACCCTAGCAGGCCACACAAGTATATAAAGGACCCCTTAGGCTCCAAAAAAGGGACAACACTTCCATTAGGGTTTCTAGCCGTTTTTGGTGCCTCCCCTCTCTTCTCCTCTTCATCCAAGTTGCTTAGTGGTGTTTGTGACTCCATTAGAGGTGCAGCACTTGAGGCACTAAGCTTTCTAAGGCCAATCCAAGCAAGGAATTGATTGTTATTGCTATATAACAATCAAAGGTAATTCTATAAACCCTAATTCAGTTTATAATATGTTAGATCTATGTTTGTTAGTCTTGGATTCAAAGCATGTACAATAGAGAAACCTAGATCCAAGCATTAGGGTTTGTATGAGCACATAGGATTGTTCTTATGCCTAAAACCCATCAGTGGTATCAGAGCCTTGATTGGTTTCAGTTGTATGTGATGCTTAACTACTTTATTTGCTGGAAAATCGATTTTTGGCCTCTGCCCGACCTGACTCGGCGAGTCAGTGGAGAACTCGGCGAGTCCAGTCCCTGACTCGGCGAGTCCAGGGGTCGACAGAGGGAATTCCGGGTTTTTGTTGCTGTTTTGACTTGGATTTGATACCTAATTCGTTTTTTGAAGTTAAAATCCGATTTTTATCTTAAATTAGTGATTTCCTTGCCAAAACAATAGATAATTTCAAATCTTTTAAATATTGGTTGTTTATATGATAAATATGGATTATTTCAAATTATTTGGTAATTATCTAATGACTAAAATAAGATTAGGTCAAATATAGATAATTGTAAAATTAATTGTTTAATTTGAATTATTTGTTGTTTGATCCCTAATGTTTTGAAATGTTTCAAAACTTGCCCTCAAGTTTTGGAATTTAAAATTTGATTAAAAGTTTAATTTTTGAAATGTTAAATTCTAAAACCCTAGTAATTTGAAAAAGTTCAAATCACACCCTTATGATTTATTAATTAATTAAAGTGTATAATTAAAAGTGATTTAATAAACCCATTAAGTTTTGGTTTACATTTAATTAAATTAAAAGTATAATTTTACTAAATTAAACCACCTAGTATTTTAAAAGTGTAAAATACACCCTATACTATATATAACATTAAAAGTCTAATATTATATATATGTATGAGTAAACAGTCAGTCTTACCGTTAGTAGGCCTCATTCACGAAGCTGGTCTATAAGGGGTGTTTAAGGAAATTGCCTATAAAATGGCGATTGAATGGGTATCCACTCTTACCCACGCACTCTTGACTAGTGGAGGGTCGTTAGCCGAACGGGTAGGATAGGACAGAAACCTTCCATTATAAGTATAATGAAGTACAAAGTAACTAAATGCTTTTTTCAAATTCCCAAATCATAGTTACTTTAGGAAAATGTGAAATTGTATGCTAACCCATGGAATTACACTTCGTACCCTTGTCAAACGTTAGTGGAGCGTGTGTGGTTAACCGGCACACTAATTTGGGGATGACATTGGTAGCGAAGGGTGACTCGATGTTTGTCATAGATCAATGGAGCGTGTGTAGCTAACCGCCACATTGATTAGGTGATTGTAGCATTGGGTGCACCACGTGATTTGTATGGTTATTCACACCTTGTTTGTGATCCTCGGCATCCCAGTCACAAATAGTAGGGCATAATCGAGATTAAACATGCCATTGAAAAGTTCAATGAATCTTAAAAGATCTAGGAGTTTCAATTCATTTAAAACTTAAACTTCTTTTTCGTTTTTCATGGTGGAAATTGGTAAATCGTCATTTACCTACCTTCAAATATTTTGCAACTAGATTACGGCATCCCTTTTCTAGGTTGTAGAATATTGTGTTGGATCCTAGCCTTAATGACTCATTTGGGTGTTTTATTAAGGACTCTAATCAACTTAACTTGAATTTTCTCCCGTTTTGTAGATGTCTAACCGGTGTATTCCCGAATCCCAAGGAAAAAGTGTTCCTAATGAAAGTGAAAGCTTGATTCAAAGTGAGAGATCAATGTGGACTAGCTTAATTTCACTTCCTCCTCTTCCTCCTGTTGTTCTCCCTAGCCCAAATGATCGAAGACTTGAAAGGTTCAAGATCACCGAATCCCTGTTGGAAATGGAACATCAAGATGGCAAACCCGTGTGTGCTCACATCCTAGGGATGAAATCACACATTGATAGGTTGATTATGTTGGGTGTGTCTATCTCAAATAAGTTGGCTGTGGACTGGGTTGTTCAGTCACTCCCTGAATCATATGATAAGTTCATTAGAGAGTATCATATGATGAAACTTGACGCAACCCTCATTGATTTGACTTACATGCTTATTGCTGCCGAATCAGAAATGATTTGGCGAAGTAATGGAGCATATTTGTCTGATAAATCAACCAACCATGCTTCCGTGGACAATGTAGGAGAATCCACCTGTTCCTTCTGCCAAGGAAAGGGGAAATGGATACGAAGCTGCCCGAAGGACCTAAAGAATCTAAGAGATGGGAGAGTCGATAAGTGTGACTCTACTTCAGGTATAAAATCCACTATCTAACTCCATTTAAATTCCTATTCTTTATTCATAATGTGATAAGATTACATTTGCATGTTTTGCAGGTTTAGAGAAAAGAGAGGAAGTTTGATGGAAGAGCAAGATGAGTCTGATCACAAAGAAATGGATTTCGATCGCATGAATTCGAAGATCAGATTTTGAGCTTAGGAAGTTATGATAGATTTGTTAGGAGTATATGATTACATAGTTTTCATTTGAATTTTGCATTGTAAGGACATGTTTTCCGCTGTTTTTATGAATAAAATAAATTTTGGTTTTTATCTTATTTGTTTATCCTTGTAATAAAATTTATGGAAAATTGATGTTTGTGTACTTCTATTATTAGCAAAATGGATTTGATTCTTAATTATGTTATTTATGGAAATGTCAAAAGTTTACAAAATAGGGAGAGTTTCTCATCGCCCAAGTTTCAATTGGACAGAAACTTGGAATCATGCAATGTGTATTGCATAATGAATGAAAAAAACTTTCACATTTGGGAAACTTAGACTAATTCTTTGGCAAAGTGTCAATTGAAGGACTAGGAGATCGAGTACACTAGGTCGTACGTTGATCAAGTCTACCACAAGAGTGACAAAGATATTCTTCATGATTTACTAAAGTTTAGTAAATATGGTTATACTTATAAGATTGAGTATAATTTTTAGTTAACTGAAATAGTTTCAATCAATAGCAGAATGAATAAGAAGAATCAAGAAGGCAGAAAGATAAAAGTTTCTCCATTCTAAGAAGAAGGGAGAGTACCTTTTATTGTGTTTTATGATGAAGTCTTAATGATTAAGAACCATATCTCAATTGATCCTCTAAGTGAGTCTTAGTGCATTTGCATGTCTAAGAAGAGGAATCAAGTATTGTAGAAATGGTTAAATCAATAAGTCAATCATACTTCGTTCCAATATCAAGTCTTAGAGTCAAGATTGTGACATTGAGTGAAAAGTCTTAAGTAGGTTTATAACACTCATCAAATGTGGAATTTGGAAAAAGTTTTCTTATTCTTGCACATTTGAAATTGGTAAGTTGCGCTGTCTTGGATAAGACAAAGACCAACTAGGACCAATTGTGTGAAGTGTTTTGTCTTGATAAGAACTACACTAACTCTTGAATATTTGGTTTGTCAAGAAATGTTTCTTGACAAGAGAATCTTATATGACAAGGAGTCAGTGGGAGTCTTAATGGTCTTGAAAAATTTCAAGAACAAATCAAGAATAAACCTTATCGATCATCACTAGCACACGACTTGAGGTTTACAACCTATCGTGCTGACATTATTTTGTTTCTTTTCCATTCCAATTGAGTTAATTGTGTATGTGAGGTCTATGAGTACTCATTTGAATGCATACTAGAGCCTTAGTCGATGGAAAGTACATTGATATGTAAGGACAAGTTACTAAACTACTTGGAAGACATGGTGGGCACTCATGTTACCATAGGGCAAGAAATCAAGATTAAGAAAGTTCGGTCCATATGAGTTTGGATTTGTCGCAAACCTTGGTTTTGGAAAATTCACATGGATAGGAACTCATACACCATAAAATCTAAGTGTCATAAGATTCCATCCTTCATGAAAATGACTGTGAGGAAATACTTTCACTAAGAGAGGTTTTAAGAAGATAGCAATTATGAAAATTGTATTCTCACATTCGATTATGGTTACGACATCCCTTTCCATAGTTCGAATTGTGAGATTTGGCAATTAGTTTGAACATTTGGAACTTAGTAACATAAATTCTAAATTGTTTAAGCACACATATGAGCTATCTAAGGTAAAGGTGCATAAGTTCAAGAAGCTTAGATAAAGGCTTATCGAAGCATCTAGTATTAAAAATATGAATTTCAGAAATTCAACAGGCATTGTTTTTCTGGAAGTTCATTCGCTTTCTGAATACATGTCAAAGCTAGTGGGAGCATAAGTGTTATGCTTATATGATAATAATCATCATGATAGTGGGAGCATAAGTGTTATGATTGTATGATTATTATGGCGAGTATTGCAAGTTAGCAATATTAATTATAGAAAAACAAAGATTCAATTTGCAAAGTTGCATGGGTTGAAACGTTGTTTTGATATAATTAAGGGAGAGAATATTATACTTCGTTTCAAAATCTAAAGCTTAGATTAAGAAATTTTAATATCTTCAGTCAAAGGATACATTTTGTGTTCTCAAATTTCGATTATGATTACGGCATCCCTCTTCATAGTTCAAATTGTGAGAACATGACACATAAAATATTATGGCAAAAGATTGGTAAAGTATCATATCTTTATGTAAGACATTATGCATCGTGTCCCATACGCTTCAGGTATAGGATCGATTGCAAATGCTATAATATTTACCATTCTAAATTTTTTCAAATGTCTAGCGCATTAAGAGGGAAAAAGGACTAGAATGGATTTTGACTAAAATTATTAAACAACTATCAAAGGACGATCCAAAGTTCGCTAAGGATTGGTTGCTTGTGAGTAGTTGGAAGTATGGTATTGGATGGACCATATCGAAATTATTATGAATAGATAAGATTCTATTAAGAATGAGTTGTCATATGGCAAATGTGGAAATGTTTCCATATTGGGAGTTGGATATTAAGAATCTATGTCTAGATTAGAAACTTTTATGCAAGAAGGATGTTCAAAGGAATGTACTTTGAATGTGAGACTTCACGTCTATGGAATTGTCATGTAACAATTTCTAAGAAAGCACTTTGTAATTTCATTAGCCAAGTCTTGGTGACTTTTGTGCTATGACTTTACGAAAGGATCGTTGCGTAAAATGTTAGAATCTAGCATATTCTAGTAGTGGAAGAACCTTGTGTTCTTACACTAATAATGGGGATTGAGGAATTGTGAAATGAGAATCATTGGAAAAGTTTTCAATTGTTCTATTTCACAAAGTAAGGACCATAGGAAACATAGTGTGCATGCTTTATGCATGGGACAGCTGTTGTTGTAATTTAAGTAATAAGTTGATTTTCTGAAACAGTAAACGATAATAATGAGTAATCAATATGGTGGTTAAATAGAAATGTTTTATTTACTCTCACAAGTTTGAGACCATATAGGATTAAATATTAATTTTATGTTTCAATTTGCATGTTTTGACTTCCATAATAACTAGGTTATTCAAACATCCACAGTCGGTCATACGTTGGAAGTAAGTATGAAGGAAGACTGTCATGAATCTGTCTGTAGATTGTCCGAAGTGTTTAGACATAGCACAAGTTTGCTGTAGAGTTCATGAGTGCTTTGATAAGATTAAAGTATTGGATTAAACCCACGCTCACTTGGATCACTTCATGGTTTTATCACGAGTGATTAGTGAGACGATAATATTGTATATTCTTGAAACCGAGACGTGTGAGTTGTTATTTGTTGGTCGGTTACACATTGATAATAAGTAAACACACCAGTAACTTGGTGTTATAAAACTTATTGTTGTGTGTGATTCGATTAATAAATGCAAGCGAGCATTTGAGTCGAAGTTTATCCATTCCTTTTACTCAAAGTGGGATAAAAGCGATATATGTGGGCCTCTCGATGATTTAATGATGACACCTAAGCGCTTGGCCAAGCCGGGACTAAGTTGATGTGTTCAATTGTAGTTTGTTGTCAGTCGTCATAAATCGGAAGTCGGGAAACAGTATAGAGAGAATGATTGAAATTCATGTCTTTTGTCTATACGATATCTTGAGAATGGAGGAATATATAATCCCTTATCTAGAGGACACGCTATTTGATAAGATCAGAGTTGACAGCGGCTTTTGAAAGCTACGATTGCTGATCAGGTTCTGAAGTCATACAGAAAATAGTTATTAGACTTATCCAAGTGGGAGACTGTTGGATTAGTGTCTAAGTCCATAACTATTTTGGTATGTACTTGACCCGATTATGAGCATGGTCCTTTTGGGTTGCCTTCACCATAGCAATATGTAGGATGATTTAAGGAGAGAAAGGTTTAAATATGATTTATTAATATATTATGAGAATAATATATTAAAGGAGAAATCATATTGTTTAATTAATATTAGTCAAGTATTAATTGATAATTAATTTTGTGGCTAAAAGAGATTAATTAAATTTAGGGGGCTGGACTACAATTATTGGATAATTGAGTTATTGGGCTAAGGAATGCTAAAGGAACAAGGGGTGAACGAAATTATGATGGAAGCCCATCATATTTTCGTCCATAGCCTTATCCAGAAGGTTCCATGGGCTGCTTAGAGTTTAAGCTGTCCATTAGGGTTTTGACTGAAACCCTAGCAGGCCACACAAGTATATAAAGGACCCCTTAGGCTCCAAAAAAAGGGACAACACTTCCATTAGGGTTTCCAGCTGTTTTTGGTGCCTCCCCTCTCTTCTCCTCTTCATCCAAGTTGCTTAGTAGTGTTTGTGACTCCATTAGAGGTACAGCACTTGAGGCACTAAGCTTTCTAAGGCCAATCCAAGCAAGGAATTGATTGTTATTGCTATATAACAATCAAAGGTAATTCTATAAACCCTAATTCAGTTTATAATATGTTAGATCTATGTTTGTTAGTCTTGGATTCAAAGCATGTACAATAGAGAAACCTAGATCCAAGCATTAGGGTTTGTATGAGCACATAGGATTGTTCTTATGCCTAAAAGCCATCATATACTACCGTCCACACCGCATAAGTATTCACCCAAAAGTTCTCCTACTAGGATCCCAGATGACAAGTACTCTAAATCTCGCTAGCATAGGCTACCCTTCGGTAGACCCCACATACGCTCCTCACTGCTACCTACTCACTCTCAAGCAACCCATAGCAGCAGAAATCTTCCTAGGCTAAGGCATCACAAATAAGGCCACTCTAGTCCTAATATGAAAACCTAGCCTACTCTAGCATGCATAAGATTTCATAATGTATCTCATTACACATAATGTAAGGGTATTTTGGGAAATCACAGTTCGGGCGCTGGCTGATCGTACACACTGCTTCCTTATGCTTTTCTCAAATTCTTTTACTTTTTAGAAAAACTGCTTATTTTACGAAAACTTTCTCAAATCCTCAGTTTGAGTTCAAATACACCCGAAGGTGCATCCGAATCCCTCAAACCAAGGCTATGATACCAACTTGTAACGATGTAATTTCCAAAACAAATTTTCACTTTTAAAACATACTTTTATTCACAAGATAATATCAAAACATAATGTATCCAATGTTATCATAACAAAACTTATCCCAGAATCTTAAAACATAAACTCCACAAGTGTGTACGGATCATGTCGGCGCCTTCCCGCGATCCTCGCTAGTATCTGAAACACATAACAGAACCACTGTAAGCATAAATGCTTAGTGAGTTCCCCAAAATACCATATACAACACATACGCCACTCAAGGCCATAAGTCTGTGGGACCTTCCGGTCCAAGTGTCTCAGGGAACTTCCGTCCCAAAATCCTGGTAGACCTTCCGGTCCTACGCGTATCGACCTTCCGGTCCGTAACCTCCTGACCTTCCGGTCCATACCAACTTGACCTTCCGGTCCTTATCATTCGTAACATACATAACACATATATCATTTAAAAGCATACAAAACATACATCTCATAGCATATAAGACCTTCCAGTCACACATAGGTACCACTCTAGGTACAGTATAGTGAGAAGACTCACCTCGGATAACTCGGTAAATCTCAAACTCGGAAATACTGATCTAGCCTCCGCCTAATCACATAAAATAATTACTCTAATCAATACGACTCTAAAAGGCTAGGCTATGCCCTCTCTAAGTTCTCATAGGAGGGTAAAAGTCCATTTTACCCCTCTAATGGCTCAAAAGTCCCAACATTGACTAGACCCTAAAAGTCAACGAAAGTCATCGGTCAACATGACCAAACTCGTCGAGTGCACATAGGTGACTCGGCGAGTCCAAGAGTGTCCTCTAGGTCTATCTAAACCTCACTCAACTCATCGAGTGAACCTTCCACTCAACGGGTTACCACTGGTCATGAATCACAGGGCAACCCGACTTGACTCGCCGAGTCGCTCTGATACCAACTTGTAACGACGTAATATCCAAACAAATTATTCATTTTTAAAAAATACTTTTATTCACAAGATAATATCAAAAAATAATGTATCCAATGTTATCATAACAAAACAGATCCCAGAATCTCAAAACATAAAACTCCACAAGTGTGTACGGATCATGTCGGCGCCTTCCCGCGATCCTCGCTAGTACCTGAAACACATAACACAACCATTGGAAGCATAAATGCTTAGTGAGTTCCCCAAAATACCACATTAAACACATACGCCACTCAAGGTCATAATTATGTGGGACCTTCTGGTCTAAGTGTCTCAGGGAACTTCCGTCCCGAAATCCTGGTAGACCTTCTGATGCTACCCGTATCGACCTTCCGCTCCGTACCAACTTGAGCTTCCGGTCCTTACCATTCATAACATACATAACACATATATCATATAACAACATACAACACATACATATCATAGCATATAAGACCTTCCGATCACACATAGGTACCACTCTAGGTACAGTATAGTGAGAAGACTCACCTCGAATAACTCGGTAAATCTCGAACTCGGAAATACTGATCTAGCCTCCGCCTAATCACATAAAATAATTACTCTAATCAGTACGAATCTCAAAGGCTAGGCTATTCCCACTCTAAGTTCTCTCAGGAGGGTACAAGACCATTTTACCCCTCCAATGGCTCAAAATTCCCAACATTAACTAGACCCTAAAAGTCAACGAAAGTCAACAGTCAACTTAACCGGACTCGTAGAGTGCACATAGGTGTCTCGGTGAGTCCAATCGTGCCCTATGGGTCTATCTAAACCTCGCTCGACTTGTCGAGCGAACCTTCCACTCGACGGGTTACCACTGGTCATGAATCACGGGGCAACCCGACTCGACTCGCCGAGTCGCTCTGATACCAACTTGTAACGACGTAATTTCCAAAACAATTTTTCATTTTTAAAACATACTTTTATTCACAAGATAATATCAAAACATAATGTATCCAATCCTATCATAACAAAACATATCCCAGAATCTCAAAGCATAAAACTCCACAAGTGTGTACGGATCATGCCGGCGCCTTACCACGATCCTCGATAGTACCTGAAACACATAACACAACCACTGTCAGCATAAATGCTTAGTGAGTTCCCCAAAATACCATATACAACAGATACACCTCTCAAGGCCATAACTCTGTGGGACCTTCCGGTCCATGTGTCTCAGGGAACTTCCGTCCCGAAATCCTGGTAGACCTTCCGGTTCTACCCGTATCGACCTTCCGGTCCGTAACCTCCTGACCTTCCGGTCCATACCAACTTGACCTTCCCGTCCTTATCATTCATAACATACATAACACATATATCATATAACAACATACAACACGTACATCTCATATCATATAAGACCTTCTAGTCACACATAGGTACCACTCAAGGTACAGTATAGTGAGAAGACTCAACTCGGATAACTCGGTAAATCTCGAACTTGCAAATACTGATCTAACCTCCGCCTAATCCCGAAATCCTGGTAGACATTCCCTTTCTAAGTTCTCTCAGGAGGTTAAAAGTCCATTTTACCCCTCCAATGGCTCAAAAGTCCCAACATTGACTAGACCCTAAAAGTCAACGAAAACCAACGGTCAACTTGACCAGACTCGTCGAGTGCACATAGGTGACTCGGCGAGTCCAAGGGTGTCCTCTAGGTCTATCTAAACCTCACTCGACTCGTCGAGCGAACCTTCCACTTGACGGGTTACCACTGGTCATGAATCGTGGGGCAACCCGACTCGACTGGCCGAGTCACTCAAATACCAACATGTAACGACGTAATTTCCAAAACAATTTTTTGTTTTTAAAACATACTTTTATTCACAAGATAATATCAAAATATAATGTATCCAATGTTATCATAACAAAACATATCCCAGAATCTCAAAACATAAAACTCCACAAGTGTGTCCGGATCATGCCGACGCCTTCTCGCGATCCTCGCTAGTACTTGAAACACATAACACAACCACTGTCAGCATAAATGCTTAGTGAGTTCCCCAAAATACCATATACAACACATACGCCTCTCAAGGCCATAACTCTGTGGGACCTTCCGGTCCAAGTGTCTCAGGGAACTTCCGTCCCGAAATCCTGGTAGACCTTCCAGTCCTACCCGTATCGACCTTCCGGTCCGTAACCTCCTGACCTTCCGGTCCATACCAACTTGACCTTCCGATCCTTATCATTCATAACATACATAACACATATATCATATAACAGCATACAACACATACATCTCATAGCATATAAGACCTTCCGGTCACACATAGGTACTACTCTAGGTACAGTATAGTGAGAAGACTCACCTCGGATAACTCGGTAAATCTCGAACTTGGAAATACTGATCTAGCCTCCGCCTAATCACATAAAATATTTACTCTAATCAATACGACTCTCAAAGGCTAGGCTATTCCCTCTCTAACTTCTCTTAGGAGGTTAAAAGACCATTTTACCCCTCCAATGGCTCAAAAGCCCTAACATTGACTAGACCCTAAAAGTCAACGAAAGTGAACGGTCAACTTGACCAGACTCGTCGAGTGCACATAGGTGACTCGGCGAGTCCAAGAATGACCTCTGGGTCTATCTAAACCTCACTCGACTCGTCGAGCGAACCTTCCACTCGACGGTTTACCACTGGTCAAGAATCATGGGGCAACCCGACTCGACTCGCCGAGTCGCTCTGATACCAACTTGTAACGACGTAACTTGCAAAACAATTTTTCGTTTTTAAAACATACTTTTATTCACAAGATAATATCAAAACATAATGTATCTAATCTAATCATAACAAAACATATCCCAGAATCTCAAAGCATAAAACTCCACAAGTATGTACGGATCATGTCGGCGCCTTCCCACGATCCTCGATAGTACCTGAAACACATAACACAACCACTGTCAGCATAAATGCTTAGTGAGTTCCCCAAAATACCACATACAACACATACGCCTCTCAAGGCCATAACTCTGTGGGACCTTCCTGTCCAAGTGTCTCAAGGAACTTTCGTCCCGAAATCCTGGTAGACCTTCCGGTCCTACCCGTATCGACCTTCCGGTCCATACCAACTTGACCTTCCCGTCCTTATCATCCATAACATACATAAGACATATATCATATAACAGCATACAACACATACATCTCATAGCATATAAGACCTTCCGATCACACATAGGTACTACTCTAGGTACAGTATAGTGAGAAGACTCACCTCGGATAACTCGGTAAATCTCGAACTCGGAAATACTGATCTAGCCTCCGCCTAATCACATAAAATAATTACTCTAATCAATACAACTCTCAAAGGCTAGGCTATTCCCTCTCTAACTTCTCTCAGGAGGTTAAAAGACCATTTAACCCCTCCAATGGCTCAAAAGCCCTAACATTGACTAGACCCTAAAAGTCAACAAAAGTGAACGGTCAACTTGACCAGACTCGTCGAGTGCACATAGGTGACTCTATGAGTCCAAGCATGTCCTCTGGGTCTATCTAAACCTCACTCGACTCGTCAAGCGAACCTTCCACTCGACGGGTTACCACTGGTCATGAATCACGGGGCAACCCGACTCGACTCTCCGAGTCGCTCTGATACCAACTTGTAACGATGTAATTTCCAAAACAATTTTTCGTTTTTAAAACATACTTTTATTCACAAGATAATATCAAAACATAATGTATCCAATGTTATCATAACAAAACATATCCCATAATCTCAAAGCATAAAACTCCACAAGTGTGTACGGATCATGTCGGCGCCTTCCCACGATCCTCGATAGTACCTGAAACACATAACACAACCACTGTCAGCATAAATGCTTAGTGAGTTCCCCAAAATACCACATACAACACATACGCCTCTCAAGGCCATAACTCTGTGGGACCCTCTTATCCAAGTGTCTCAGGGAACTTCCGTCCCGAAATCCTGGTAGACCTTTCAGTCCGTAACCTCTTGAAAATATAGATCTAACCTCCGCATCCTTATCATTCATAACATACATAACACATATATCATATAACAACATACAACACATACATCTCACATCATATAAGACCTTCCAGTCACACATGGGTACCACTCTAGGTACAGTATAGTGAGAAGACTCACCTCGGATAACTCGGTAAATCTCGAACTTGAAAATACAGATCTAACCTCCGCCTAATCACATAAAATAATTACTCTAATCAATACGACTCTCAAAGTCTAGGCTATTCCCTCTCTAAGTTCTCTCGGGAAGTTAAAAGTCCATTTTACCCCTCCAATGGCTCAAAAGTCCCAACATTGACTAGACCCTAAAAGTCAACGAAAATCAACGGTCAACTTGACCAGACTCGTCGAGTGCACATAGGTGACTCGGCGAGTCCAAGCATTTCCTCTGGGTCTATCTAAACCTCACTCGACTCGTCGAGTCCCCTTATGGACTCGGCGAGTTCCTTCCATGGGAACAATCAAGCGACCTTCTGAGGTCACATTTGTTTCACCAACTAGTAGATCTAACCTTTTAGCACTCAAAAGTCACATAAATGTTCGAACTTTAGGCCCATGCATCACACTATCATCTTTATATGCCAAACTAACTCTTAATATGATAACCTAGGCCCCAAACTCATAAAGGATTCCATAAAGCTGAAGAATAGGGACTCTCTAGACCTCTCAAGGTCCAGATCTAATAATATTGTCACAAGGGGACATCACACACACTAGATCTCTTACCAAAAGTGAAGAGAAGAAACCCTAAATTCATGAGATCTATAACTCAAATGAAGATAGACATGAATCTTTACCTCCCACAATAGATCTGAACGAAATGATGGAAGATTTGAGACCCACAAGTCAGCCTAGCTCGAAGTCCTTCCTTCCCTTTGCTAAAACACACCGAAGAATGATGAATTAGCCCTCCTCTTTCTTTACAAGCTTTCTCTCTACTCTCTAGGGTTTCTCAGGGGTGTAGTGGCCGCAAATGAAGGCCATAAAAGCCTTTAAATAGGGCATATGCCCAAAGATTTAGGGTTTCTGCCGCCAGCACAGACTCGTCGACTCACCTAGCCGACTCGTCGAGTCCATTCATTAATCCAGTCAGCAAATCGCAGTCCTACTCGACGAGTCTAGGCGACAACTTGTCGAGTCCCTCTCTTTAACTCAAAATAAAAGATTAAAATAAAATACCTGGGAATTTGGATGTTACATATATGTTGGGTAAGCCAAAGATTGTAAGAGTTATGTACATAACTCCTACTTTTTAAGGACTTAAATGTAAGAAACTCATTACTATATATAGATTTACAACACTACACCTTGAGTGATTTAATTTACATTGAATCATACTAGTATTTCTTCATTTTGTATCTTCGGATAATACATCAAACATTCGCCAACCTTGAAGCTTACTCAATGTGACTTCCTCTTTGCTCAAATGATAAGTAATCTTGAAGTGGTTATAACAAGGAGGTAATGAGTGCAAGGGTATGTCAATAGCCAAATCCTCATCGAATCTTACATTCAGTTTGAGCAGACGATTGACATATCTCTGCATGCGTTGCGGGTGGGTCGTGACAGACTCTCCGTCCTTCATCTTCGTTGTAATTAGTGACCTGACTATCTTATACCTTTCTTGACACGCAATTAGATGGTACTTCTCTATCAAGTCTTGGCACATCTCATAATGCCAATATTCCTCATAGAACCGCTGCAACTCAGGGGTTATAGTGTCCACCATAATGCAAGACACTTTAGTAGCATCCTTGCATCGGGCCCTATAATCAGCCGTTTCTTCTAGAGTAGCTTTGGTTTCGTCTATCTCATTCAACTGCTTGTCGTGGACGTATTCCTTTTCCTCGTAACGTAAGGCCATTCGGATATTGCAGATCCACTCATTGAAATTGGAATCATCGAATGTGACCCACGCGTAAATGTTCAAGAGCAAGAAAGAGTTAGCAGAGTTGTTGTTGTTAGAGGAGGAGCCAGAAGCGTTGTTTGAGGTTGACATCTACAAAAGAAGAAAGACAAGTTTTCATTAGATAAGGAATCCTTAATATAACACCCAAAATGAAATATTAAGGCTAGGATCCAACACAATAATTCACAATTCAGAAGAGGGACGCCGTAATCCAATTGTAAACTAATTGCAGGTAGGTAAATGACAATTAACAATTCCACCATGTAAACGAAATTTTAAGTGAATTAGGTTTTAAATGAAATGAAATTCTTAGATTCTTTGAGATTCATTGAACTATTCAATGGCATGTTTAATCTCGCTTATGCCTTTCAAGTTTGTGACTGCGATACCGAGGATCACAAACAAGGTGTGAATAATAATGCAAATTAGCTTGGTACTCTAGTTGTCATTTACCACCTAACTAATGTGCCGATTAACAATACACACTCCATTGGTCAACGATAATTTACGAGCTACCCATTGCAACCTTTTGTTAGTCCAAGTTAGTGTGCCAGTTAACCACACACGCTCTACTAATGACTTAACAAAGTACAATGTGCAGTTTCATGGATTAACATCAAATTCACATTTTCCCAAAGTAACTAAGATTGGGAATTTATAAAAGCATTTAGTTACTTTATATTTATCATTATACTTATTAATGAGAAATTATTGTCCTATCCTACCCGTTCGGCTAACGACCCTTCATTAATCAAGGAAGCGGTGGGTGAGAGTGGATACACATTTAACTGCCATTTTATAGGCAGTTTCCTTATACCCCCTTATAGACCGGCTTCGTGAATGAGGCCTACTAACTATAAGACTGACTGTTATTATACATATATAATATTATACTTTTAATTTTATATAGTATAAGGGTGTATTTTAAACATTTAAAATACTAGAGTTTTAAACTTTAATATTTCAAAATTAAACTTTTAATTAAATTTTAAATTACAAAACTAAAGGGTGTAATATGAAACTTTTTCAAATTACTAGATCAAATTTTATATAATTAAACTAATCAAATAATTTTTCATTATTATAAAATTTGACCAAATCAATCTTATTTGATAAGGAAATCAGATTACCATTCAGAAAACTCAATTTAAGGCATTAAAAACGAATTATGGTAATTATCCTAATCCAAACAAGATTTGAAAATCGAAAAATCAGGCATCTGACGTGTCGACTCGTTGAGTCAAGCCATGAACATGTCAAGTTCCTCATTGAACTCGTCGAGTTCAGCAGATAGATTGCGAATTTTGTTTGCTTCAGCTTTGGACAATTCACAAAATAATCAAATTTAATTGAAAAACATCCTAGGATCTAATACCACTAATGAGTTTTGAGCATAACAGCATCCTATGTGATCATGCAACCCTAATTGCTTTAGATCTAAGTTTTTCACTAATTGAACATGCAAAAGAAATTCCAAAGCAATAACCCTAAGTCTAGCATATATAATTCAAAATTCATATATAAAAGGGTTAAGAAGATTACCTTGTTTGTTATATAGCAATAACAAACACTTGTAGCAAGAGGATGAGAAGGAGATAGGATACTCTTAGAATTTCGGCTAGGGTTTCTTCAAGGAAGCATTGGCCTAAAATCACAAGACACGGGGTCCTTAAATAGTTGGTGGGTTGCTAGGGTTTTTGCTTAGGGCTTAAGAAACCCATGGGCCTCCCACTAGGAAGCCTTGGACTAATTCTATAGGGCCTCCCTATAGATTTCGTCAACTCCATTCCAAAGGAGTCCAGCAGCCCAGTTTTGCAACTAGCAATGATTTGCAAAACAATCCCCATTCTTTTAATCAGTTCCTTTAATCCTAAAATTAATTTCAAATTAATTTATGATCAAATACTAATTAAATAATATGATTTCTAATTAATATATTATTCTCATAATATATTAATAAATCAATTATTAACCTCTTTCTCCATAAGTCATCATGTCAAGTTGCTAAAGGGAAGACAACCCAAAAGTACCATGCTACTATCAAATCAAGTTCATACCAATTATATTTATGGCCTTAGACACGTAATCCAATATTAAGTTGTCCAGACGCATCACCACGGCGTGATTGAGGTCATCATGGCGTGGTGACTTGGTCCATACCCGTCTGTTTTGGCGGTTTGCGACCACGATGTGGCCAAGGAGGCCATGACATGGTGGCTAGTTGGGTTGACTTTTGACTTTTGATGTTTTACTGGTATTTTGATCAACGTTTGATCTAGGGGTATTTAGGGTATTGTGATATGTATTATGAGTTTTGGTCACTACATTTATAAAGATGACCGGTTGAATCGATTCCGTAGTAGCGTGTTGTTTCAGTTTTTCATATGTCTGTGAGGTGAGTCTTCATACTGTATCCATGGGTCGAAGGCACCAATACCGGCCTATTATTGTATTGTCTAGGATGATAGTTATTATGTGTCTTATATGAGTTTCTATAATGGGTTGAAATAAACCTCATTGTGGGGCCCGTTATTGTATGTTTGGGTTGAAAGATACCCCAGGGTGGGGCCCAAGTTTATTGATCGGATTGAAATACACCTCGAGGAAAGGCCCCAAGGCGGGGACCATATATGTGTATCAGGTTGGTTTATACCCTAAGGTTAAGCCCAATTGTATGTTTTGGTATGTAGTACTTAAGGGAACTCGCTAATCTTTGTGCTTACAGTTTATGTTTATGGTTTCAGATACTTCTAGTTCGAGAGGGAAGGGCCCGACGTGATGGCACAACATCCTCCCCTCATGATTTCCGCATATTGAATAATTATACTATGATGTTTTGAATATTACATTGATGGTGGGTTTTAGAACAATTAATGAATGAAATTGACAGTATTTGAATGAAAATATTTATCACTGTTTTTGGGTTGTTACATACGGGTTACACATTTTTTGTTGTTGATGTTGATGACGTTGTATATGCATTGGCATAGACTATAGCGTTGATGGTGAATCCAAGCCCTATTATCCTGATGATTGTCGAGGTAGTCCTACGTACCCTTATGGTGTATCGATGTACTATGCACCACCATATTGGGATGCCCCTGAGGGTGGTTGTTTCATGAAGATCTGATGGTTTTGAATTCATCATATGTGCACCAGCTTGCATTATTTAATCTCTACTATAGTTACAATTCACCTGTAAAAAGAGCCATCACTTAATATAGTAAGGGCTGATACTTTTGACTTATTGAACTTTATCTAGATAAGCATCAATACTTAATGCTAAAAAACAATACAACTAACTTATGTGAAGCTTTATCCATAATGTACTTAATGGGAAAAAAGAAAACATAATAGACTTAACTGGAAAAAAATAAAACAACTAACATATATGAAGCTTTACCAATAATGTACTTTATTTAGATAAGCATCACTTTACCAATAATGGACTTAATGAGAAAAAAGAAAAAAAATTATAGATTTGAAGCTTGCAAAAACTTCCATCATATATACAATTTCCTTCTAATTATTCCTTGGCTACAATAGCCGTCTAAAAAACATAGATGTGTGTTTTATCCCATTTTAGGAAATTATATAAGCTTCAACACTTGTTATATTATAATAAAGATGGAATTCATAAGTATATTTGGATTCATTAACTCACCATGATTAGAGATTGAACTCCATAATTCTTGATGCAACTTAAGGTAATATATGCTTTGAATATCTACCACATCCATGTGGACTTGGGTAACCGGAATTACCAATGAGAAAATGGAAAAAGGACATAAGAAGTTCATAATAAAAAAAATAAACTGGGAAATACAAAACTAGTGGTTAATTTGGAAACCTAATTTATCTATAGATAATGGTTTTTGTTCCGAGGTAAAAAATATACACAAAAACTGAGGCTGAGTAACGTTGATCCCAATCCTCCTTCTACAATTACTAAGTAGTTCAAAATCCAAAATATCTAATTCATAAAAGTGTGCATGAGTTGATTCTCCATCATGCATGAGTTTATTGTCATGCATGATGTAATTCATAAACGTGTGCGTTGATGGAATAGTCGATAGACTTGAGCACGTATCTCACTTCTAAAGTAGTTGGTACTCATCTTTTTTAGCAAGTTTGATATATATGGATAATTGTTAATTATACCACGTCTATATGAATTGAATTGACATTCCCTATCCAACAAACTTATGGTTATAGGAGCACATTATAATTAAAAAAATTAGAAAAGGCCACAAGAATTTTCAGGTTGATGACACTTTTTTAGCTGATTGGCATCTCTATGTGCCACACCACCTATAAGAACATAAACCAACAATAAAAAAATGCTTCAAGAAATCAAGAAACTATACTGTAACACCCTATTTTCAATTTGCATTATATTTATAATAGAAACGTTGTTTATGAAATTAAAAATATAAATATATTATTTTTTAGCCTGAGTAATCGTCATGAAAGTTGTAGTAGACATCAATACGGACCCGTAAGTATAAAGACTACCAAAATTTGACATTATATGAAGAAGTTATGATTTTTCAGGATACAACATGTCAATCTTGTATATAAAATACAAAATGAAAATAGATTGTGAATTAGCTATTCAGATCTAAAGGAAAGTTGAAGCACACAAAACTATGAAGCCATAGATATAAAGAACAACAAAAACAGAGCTCGTATACGAAAGTTATAATTATCGAAAGAAAATGAGAATTTACTTGGCAACTGACAACTTTATGCTACCAAGTAGCCATGTAGCAGTTGGAGAGCCCTCATCCCAACTACCACGAGTGATGTGGCACAACCAGAAGCCACACATTCCACCTACTAAAAGTGTGGCACACTTAGGTAAGGGCGTGGCATGCCCTTCAAAACTTCCTATAATTAGAAGGCTTAGGCCTGCTCATTAGTTACACCATTCTCTCTCTCTTCAAATGAGAATCTCTCTATCACCCTCAAACATTTCTATCCCTTGTTATTTGACTTATCAATCTGTAGTCTGATTAGCATAGTTCTAGAACTTTCGAAAAGAGATAAGAAAGAAGGGGTCGAATTTCTGCTCGTGGCTATTCAAACTTTGTTAAGATCAAGTAAGTTTACTTACTTCTATCTATAAATGGTTATACCATTAGTCGTTGTTATGAACCTATAAATACTAGATTATTCATTGATTCTAATTAAATGTATTTATTGGTCTACTTATGGGAGAGGTGTCTATGATAGAAGCGTTGGCTTGGTTGTTGGATTTTAGAAAAACAATACGCCAAAATACTAACTTAAAGGGATGATCCTTATTTGATAGCCATGAAAGTATATTTTGGGATTAGTGAAGGGTCTAAATTATTAGTTGTTATGTGTAACACCGGTCAAATTTAGGTCGAAATTAAACTTCTATAAAACCGTAATTGGGATATACCAAGTGGTAGATATCGTAACAAGGTTTTCAGAAATATACAGAACACTAAAATCCGAGTTATAACGAAGAAGTTATTACCGATCGAAGATCCAGAACAATACTGGTAACACACTGTTAAACATAAAATGCGAAATTCCAATAAAATACTTTTAACCCTTAAGTATCAAAATGTAAGTCGTGAATATCATTAAACCATGAACACACATAAAAAGAACGTCCAAATCTGACTTCGTATGAGAAAGTTATGATTTTTCGAAGTTTCAGATATAACGGTAAACAGCTAAAAACTCGAAATAGAGATCGAGCGATTTTTAGCCGACACAACCTAAACGAGAATCAAAGGTCTCATCAATAGTAGTACAACGGTAAACAGACAGGCGAAAACGGACACCAGATGAAGAACTTATGGATTTTTAACGAACTTTTGCAGTCCCGGCCTGTTAAAAATATAATATTAAAAATAAAGTCAAAACTAGCTGACGGAGTCTAAACGAAAGTTGTAGAGTATATTTCGTACGCGAAAGTTACGGATTTTACAAGTTCTGGGCACAATTATCGAGACTTGTCCGGAATGAACGCCATGCGTTCCGAAGGAACGCCCCGCGTTCAGATTCGTTGTGTCTCAGTTCGTCCACGTCTCTCCAGGTCGCATCATGGTACTCTGTCCGAGGATGAGGTAAGCGATGACATCAAGACACTGCTGAACGCGCTGCCATGTTTAGAAATGAAGATGCATAAGTGCAATGACTCCTCCTACCCCGTTGAAAGTCTTTGGATTCGAATTCAAAAATTCCTTGTATGTGCATTCAATGATATGACCATAGCCAGCGCCATGATTCAAGTGGTTGGTACTGCTTCCAGTTCCGCCAGCACTGTTAGAGTTTATTTGCATAAGAGCAGCTGCTACTGTTGCAGTAATAGTAGCCTGTACCATGACGAGATCATATTGTGGAGGTGGTGGCGGTGGCATAGGTGTTGCGTTGTTAACGCGGCGTGCAGATCTGCGAGGCGGCATCGAGCTGCCAAAGAAATAACAATGAAGAAAATAAGTCTTTAATGATTGAAAGTCGCGTGTTAATGAGTTAGCTATTTTAAACATTTCATGAATTGGATTTGACCTAAATAAGGTTTTGAGTTGATTCATAATGAGAGTTTATATATTAATAGATAAACTTATGAATTGGAGTGATAACCAAGAAATTTTACACACAATGCAAATGCGTAAGTTATATATATATATATATATATATATATATATATATATATATATATACACACACACACACACACACACACACATATATATATATATATATATATATATATATATATATCGTGGATACATCGAAATGTTGGGAAAATTTGACCTTATGTAGAGGTTTACAGTACAGAAAGTTAATACTAGAGTCTATACAAAGACCTAAGTCATATCCAAAAGACAGAGTAGAGTAGACTCTACTTGCAAGGGGAATTGTTGTGATTGGTATTTGATTCAACCCTGGCTTCAACCAACTGCTGTTCCGCTTCCCATACGTGTCTTTGTAGTGCCACCTGGTTCTGACGAAGATCCTTGGTCTCAGAATTACAGGCATTTGTAAGGCGTCAATACGAGACCTTTCAAAGTCCTGGTCCTTGGTCAGATGATGAAGACGAACTGTGTTGACTCTAGAGTTAGCACGGATCTCCCTGACTTCAGTTTGAGTTGCAGTTAGCTCTCTCTTCCAAGCTTCATTTTGATTTATGGCTCTACCATGAGCTAATCCTAACTATTGGATGTGAACTTTATTGACTCCAGTGTTCGCATCATTCTCCTTGGTTCGTTGGATAGTTGCCATTCCTTGCTCATCATTGCGGGCAATTCGGCGAACCAATATAGGAAGGACTCTGCTTGCTGAGCCTCCCTCGCTCAGATTGTAGAAGCTCCAATCTCCATGGTACGGAGGGGATTGACCTTGTTCATTGCTCCACTTATTCAGGTTCACTGCCCACAAAGGTGTTGGGCCCTGAAATCCTGATCAAGGATTAGGTTTTTGGATTGGAGTTACTAAGGGTAAGTTATTGGTTTCGGGGTCAAAGTCTTCGTGCATATCGTCCTTGAATTCTTCTTCCGGATCATTCTCTATCCCTCCTCCACTATCTTGGTTCGGGTAGTAGGGAACCCTGGTAGATCGAATTCGACCATTACGTCTGTACGAGAATAGGGATATAAGAATTGTCTAGAACTAAGGCACATAAGGTTGAACATCAAATTTAAACTATTATATGCATAAAATACTCATATAGTATTCTAAATGTTAGGTTTGATTCTAAGGTTTATAAGTTTGGCAAGTTTTAGACTTGTTGTCCACTGTAGCTATCCCCTGACATGTGCTGGTCGGCTCTTGGACAAATATAGTTGATGATGCTATATTCATCCAGTCCCGATTACATAATCCAAGGCATACCTGTATTGCACAACTCGTTTATAATACTTCTATATTGTTTTCATTATGATACTGACCATGTTATATAATGCATGCACGTATACTTTTGTAAAAGATTTGTTTTAAAAAGTATAACTCTTATTCATAGTGTTTTTGTCCAGATGTCTTTATAGTCGTATATCAAAAATGGTTTTGATATACTTAGTTCACTATAAACAATACTCTGATACCAATCTGTCACACCCCCAAACCTGAATGGCAGAAACATTCGGGGGTGGAGGACGTCATGTACTGTATCATAACAAATGAATAATAAAGAAAGTACACACCACCATATTATATATTTTGTAAAGTTTACATGATTGTATCTATTACATGTTCAAAAGTTAAATACAATATCATGTTCCAAAATATGTTATTAACGCCAGCGCGTAAATCCCAAAAAGTTGTCGCTAACCTGGCTTAGCGGTTCCGTGAGAATACAAGTTATTTCAAAGGAAAAGTGTTAACAATTAAGTTGGTGAGTTCATAAGTAGTGTTTTGAGAAAATGTATGCCATTCGAAAGTTCGTGTATGTTTTCCAGAAAATCCGATATTTTCTTAAGAATCATGTTGTAAATCGTGTTTGTACAAAATGAATGTATTTGAACCAGGAAAATCCTATATTTTCCTAAAATGAGATGCAGTCTTAAATGACCAAGACTGTAACCCGTAAGCAAATATGCATGCCCAGAGACCAAAAAAGTCAAGTTCGCCACTTGTACTTTCTCTGATCGAGCCCTCACCTGGTGGAAGCGCTATGTAAAAGCCCTAACCCTTCCAGTTGCTACTGCCATGAGTTGGGAAGATCTCAAAGTCTTGATGCTGGAAGAATACTACCCGAGGGGCGAAATCCAAAAGTTAGAGCATGAGCTATGGAACCTAAGGATGACCGGATCGGACCTAGTCGCTTACACGGCCAGGTTTAGTGATTTGTCAACCTTATACCCAGGTATGGTAAACCCAGAATCAAAGAAGGTGGAGAGGTGCATTTGGGGATTATCACCCCAGATCTAGGGGCATGTCCTGGCCTCTAACCCAATCACGTTTGACAGCACGAAGCGCTTGGCTCAACGATTGATTGATTACGGTGTTAAACCGGGTACTATTACCGCAGTTTCGGAGGCACCGAAGGATATAGAGGACCGAAGGAAACCCTGGAATAAGAGAAAGGGGGAAACCCTGCAAGAGAACCCTACAACAAATAGTGATGGCTTATGTTGTTACTGTCCTTACCACTCCTGCCCCAACAAATGCATACGATTACCTCCCAAAGTGCAACAGGTGCAACTTTCATCATCACGGGCCTTGTTGTGACTTACAGTGCACTCGGTACAACAAGAAGGGACACACCGTCCGCTTCTGCAAAGAACCAGCCCAACTAGCCTCTCTAGCTGCGAATGTCGAGTAGGTCGTACCTGCTACGAGTACGGAGCAATAGGGCACTTCCGAAAGGACTGCCCAAAGGCAAACAACAAGAATGCTGGGGGAAGTGGTCGATTACTCGTAATGGGCCAGGAGGAAGCCGTTGCAGATCCCACTGTTGTTACGGGTTCGTTTTTCCTCGATAGCACATTAGCATGCATTTTATTTTATAGTGGAGCGGAGAGGAGTTTCGTGAGTCACAAATTTTAAAAAAAATATATATTCAAACAAGCACCCCAATCATTAAGCAAAACCTTCATAGTAGCAATAACAACGATAGATTCAAAACACTGAAAACACATATGTAGAACACATGATCACACTAATGAACACTCTTCCCAATCGAGTTCACACCTGTTACGATAAAAAGTTCCCAAATAGCTGCTAGAAATGGATTGGCTTGGCCTTCACCAAGCCAATTTCATGTGCTATGAAAAGACCCTTCACTTTCACCGTTGGGTAATGAAACTCTATAGATTTATAATGACAAACCCGACAAAACTCCCAAATCGTTTCGAGTTTCAAAATCCCGTAGCACTCATGTGGGGAGTACTATACTTTTTGCAACCTTCCCAAAGTATTCCCAACAGATCATTTAGAAATAACACACGTACAATAAGTAAACTTCAAGCACAGAAGCTAGGAGTGAATTCAACCATGGACTTCAAGACAAAGTTGCCCTAAGCTATGAGTGAAGATACTAGCATTTAGATAGATAGAGGCAAATAAACCTAAACCCACACGACCTCTATCTGTCGAAGCAATAGACAAAGTAATGAAGATTCGCTGGAACACCCACCCTGGGATTTGGATTCACTCGAGAACAAGAGGATCAAATGGAATAGAAGTACACACATCTTTCCTCAACTCTTGAAGTCATAGTCAAAATGCGAATTTCGGGACGAAATTCTCTCTAACGGGGGGATAATGTAACACCAGTTAAATTTATGTCAAAATTAAACTTTTATAAAACCATAATTGGGATATACCAAGTGGTAGATATTGTAATAAGGTTTTCAGAAAATATACAGAATACTAAAATCCGAGTTATAACAAAGAAGTTATTACCGATCGAAGATCCGTGATAATACCGGTAAAACACTGTTAAGCATAAAATGTGAAATTCCAATAAATTACTCTTAAGCATTAAATATCTAAATGAAAGTCGTAGATATCATTAAACCATGAACATACGTAAAAAGAACGTCCAAATCTGACTTCGTATGAGGAAATTATGATTTTTCGAAGTTTCAGATATAGCGGTAGACAACCAAAAACTCGAAATAGAGCTCAAGCGATTTTTAGCCGACACAACCTAAACGAAAATCGAAGGTCTCATCAATAGTAGTACAACGGTAAAAAGACAGACGAAAACAGACACCAGATGAAGAAGTTATGGGTTTTTAACGGACTTTTCTAGTCCAGGCCTGTTAAAAATATAATATTAAAAATAAAGTCAAAACTAGCTGATGGAGTCTAAACGAAAGTTATAGAGTATATTTCCACCTATGCATGGATATAAAGGACATCGAAGATGGAGGTCGTACGCGAAAGTTATAGACTTTACAAGTTCTGGGCACATTTATCGAGACTGGTCCGAAATGAACGCCATGCGTTCTGAAGGAATGCCCCGCGTTCGGATTCATTGGGTCTTGGTTCGTCCATTTCTCTCTGAATCGCATCATGGTACTCAGTCCGAGGCTGAGGTAAGAGACGACGTCAAGACGCTGCTAAACGCGTTGTGTACGCGAGGGAATGCCCTGCGCTACGGAACGCCCAACGCTCCTCGCAGGTACGCACTGCGTACGAGGAGTTAGCCAGCCCTATATAAAGGGTGCGGAGCTTTCCAAAATTGTTTGCTTTTCTCTAAATTCTTTCACCCCGAAACACCTCGCAAGCCCCTCTGAACCACCCCGAAGCTCCAGTATCACTGCTAGCAGACGACGCAAGGCCCGACGCCTCGAAGTTCCCGAGAAATAAATCTTTTCCAGTTGAAGTACTGCCCGCGTGAAACCCGGTTATCACCAGAAACCTGCGGTTACGTCAAGAACGATCATCCTTATCGAAACGCGACCCGATTCACCACTTATCAAGTGAGTTCATACCCCTATCACTACGTTTTCAAATACTTTTTAAATGTTTTTAAACACTTTTACGGGGGATACAATTAAACACACGGCTAAAATCATGTGAAACATCGAACTTTTGCTATACTTTTCATACTGTTGTTTTAACTATCTTATGAAGTTATTATCATGCAAAACACCTCACAAAACAACTTACCCTCCGGGGATACAATATGTTTTATAAATGAAATACATTTTATTTATAGATTTGCATACTACATCATATCAAGGGTAACCATTTCAACTATAACATATCATGTATTCGACAAATCACAATTTGTTATTATGCCTTTGTTAACACTGTAGAAAGGGTAATCATTTTTGGACATAAACATACACACTTTTGCATACTTGACTTAATTGTTATCTCGAATTGTCAAAAGATTTTTCATCATATTACTTGTGAACATCGTTGTTAGCAATCATGTGGAGTCGTATGGCTTTGTTTGTACCAAACAAAAGTCCCCACCTATAACCAGAGTCTCTTGGAGGGAGAGCGTGACAAGTGTGTATAGAGCTATATGGGGCTGACGACTCCGCACCCTAACTGTTAGCTACAGTCCCCGAGGTGACAAATGTCAACATTAGGTACTGCGTCTAGTATGGTTATGCGGAACTCACAAAATGCGGAAACAATGACTCATGCGCGTAGTAATACATAACTCAATCATGCTCGGGGGGTAATAACTATATTATAGGGTATTATCAGCATAATCAGAATTCAAGATAAACACTTCCACAACTAGTTTTAATTAATAATAAAACTATACATCTTCATTTCTAAACATGGCATATTTGCTTACGGGTTACAGTCTTGGTCATTTAAGACTACATCTCATTTTAGGAAAATATAGGATTTTCCTGGTTCAAATATATTCATTTTGTACAAAAACGATTTACAACATCATTCTTAAGAAAATATCGGATTTTCTGGAAAACATACACGAACTTTCGAATAGCATCCATTTTATCAAAACACTACTTATGAACTTACCAACTTAATTGACACTTTTTCTTTGAAGTAACATGTATTCTCAGGGAACCGCTAAGCCAGGTTAGGGACAACTTTTTGGGATTTACGCGCTGGCGTTAATAACATCTTTTGGAACATGATATTGTATTAAACTTTTGAACATGTAATAGATACAATCATGTAAACTTTACAAAATATATAATATGGTGGTGTGTACTTTCTTTACTATTCATTTGTTATGATATTGTAGATGACGTCCTCCGCCCCTGAATGTTTCCGCCGTTCAGGTTTGGGGGTGTGACATTATGTTCAATAATTAGCAACAAGTATAATATATTTTATAGGTTATTATGTACTGGAGGAGCTATCTACAAAACTACCTACTTAGCTATTTCGAGAGTGATCATGTGGGTTATCTTACTATACTATGTGTAACAATATGTATGTATATTTATATATATATATATATATATATATATATATATATATATATATATATATATATATATACACATATATATATATACTAGACGAGTGCCCGTGCAAAGCGGCGGCGACAAATAGTGTCCGAATGGAGATTTATTTATTTCAGTGAATAGTTTCATTCCGGCTATCAGATCAAACCATAAAAACCTGTAAGTATAACCAAGTTACAATATTGATAATTTTTTCATTTTTACAATCCTCTAACATTGAAAAATCCGTTTATGTGTCACTTCTTTGTAAATTGCAATTAATCATTCATTCATAATGTTAACTTTTAATAACCGTAACATCTTAACTAGTTTCACAACTTTAACCGGTTTGTTGGGTTGTAAATTCATTCCGTTTTTTTTTTTCAATCTATTTTAGGTTATTTTTTGTAGTCCTGAAACCATTTTAGTTTATAAATTTAACGCAAATATTTATCTATTTATTTGTTTATTATAGCATTTTACTTTTATTTTTAAAAATGTATTTTCCAATTTTTTTATCATTACCTCTCCAAAAAATCCTATGGTGTGAAGAAAACCACCGGAACATATCTCACCTTTATTTAATATTTTCAACCTACTAAATATACAAACACCATGATATAATGGTTATAGATTTGATACCAATTAAGATTTTCAACCTACTAAATATATAAATGTAATATGTGTATTGAATGGTAAGCATAAGTTGATTGTACATGATATAGTAGGTTTGGTACCTCTTAAATTTCAAGAAATATATCTAAAATGCTTTATATAATAGTATATATATACTAGTTTATAACCCGTGAGAACCACGGTTATAAAATTAATTAAACTTTCATATTAAAAATACAAAAAGATTAATCAGTTATTTTAAATAAAGTATTATTTAAGAGTTATTTTTTTAGTTATATAAAATAATAATCGTTGATTTAAATAAATACGTGAAGTTATATCACCTTATAATTTGTATTAAGTTTATTTTAATTTTTAATCTAATGTTATTAGTTTAATATAATTTTAGTGAACAATTTTAAAATTTAAAATGGAGAATCAATTATTAATTTAATGTAATTAAAGTGATAAATTTGAAATTGATAATTAATAGGTTGACAAGTGGCATGGTAGGTAGCACCTAATATTAATGAGGAGTTGAAATAGTATAACACTTGTCAATAGGAGAATAAATATATTCATTCATTAGAATAGGAAGATATATATATATATATATATATATATATATATATATATATATATATCGTCATATGTTTCTCCCCGTATCCTTTTCTATAATAATTAAGTGTGCAAATTTTTTTGTGCTGGTTGAATTGCCGCCTTCAATTTGTTGGAATAGTGTCTAAGGCTGCAACTATATTATGCAAGTATTTGACCCGGTTGTGCATGGTCCTTTTGGGTTGCCTTCACCATAGCAACTTGACAGGATGATTTATTATGAGAGAAGAAATATTATTAATATATTATGAGAATAATATAAGGAATAATAATATTATTATTTGATTAATATAAGTCATAAATTAATTAGGAATTAATTTGGTGACTTAAAGAGATTAATTGAATAAAGGGGCATAAACTGTCAATTGTATGATAGTTGTACTTTGGGCTATAATCCCTTATGGATAAGGGGTGGACGATTTCTAGGGCTTAGGATAAGCTTAGAATTCGTCCAAAAGGCTTATCAATTAGGGTATTGGATTGCTTAAGGCCTAAGTTATCCAATTAGGGTTTAAGGGTGAAACCCTAGGAGCCTTACTAGTATAAATAGACCCTAAGAGTCAAGGGAAATCGGCACCTATGCTCTAGAAGAAACCCTGGCCAATTCTTGATCCTCTCTCCTCTCTCTCAAATCATCCTCTTGCTAGTTGGTGTTTGTAAGCCATTAGAGGAGTTACAATTGTGACTCTAAAGCTCTAAGGACAAGAAGATCAAGCAAGTGATTCAAGGTAATCTTCTAATTCTGATTTCTTATTGTTATTATACTCTATTAGCCATTAGAAGTCTTGGATTTAATGCATGTTCAATTAGAGAAACCTAGATTCAAGCATTAGGGTTTGTATGTGCACATTAGAATGTTCATATGTCTAAAACCCATCACAATTGTAGTTTGGCGGCTTTCATTTTCAATGCACTGGATTTGTAGATCAAATCAAGGGAATTTTATGTTCCAAAAATTATGGTAGAGTGAGGATATAAGAAATGAAACATTGTGAAGAAACAAATTATACCTTCATCGGACCTAGGGCATGTAAATTGGAGCAGTCGTAGTCTCCAACGAGGTCAGGTGAGCATGAGGTCATTGGCAAGGAGAAGTGAAACAGAGGTCGTCGGTGGGAAATGGAGCCTAAGGTTGCCACCAAAACTAGGCGAAGGCGAGTTGAGGTTGGTGAACGGATCGATTTTAGAGAGCACTGAGTGAGCAATTGTGTCGAATGTTCTTGAAAAGAGTCAAAGAATTAATATAGGTCCCTACAATTTTGTGATAAGAGATGCGCGTTTGATTGAAATTATAAAACGAAATTTGTAAAGGACACACGTTTAAGACAAGCATCCTCCTTGTTTTTAATTTTTTTTGTTGAGACACTAATTTTAGGGTACACAAATATGTGTGTCCTGGTTCCTTTGAATTTTATGAGAGATGGCACTGTTTTTAGGACAAACACTTTTGCATATCATAAATCAATGCGTGTCATGGTTCACGTGTCATTAAAGGTCTATATTCTAGTAGTGAAAGGTTGTTTAGATTATTTTATACAAACCCATCAAGAATAAGTTCAATAATCCCTTTGTAAGCTGAGTTATCAAAAAGCATGCTTCTAATGACAAATCAAAGTTGAAGGCACATGGAACTTGAAGTATCTCAATAACTATACAATTTCAATAAAAGTTGGCACTAGTTTCAACCAGAATTGTTGAACATGAATAATAGTTATTCATAAACACAAAGTGTTCGCATAAATGGTAAAAATCATTTATGTAAGGTCACACCTTATGATCTGATGAGTCAAACATCATTCACACGTTGTCCACCAACACCACTATCGACATAGTACAACATGACTTTTTGTATATTAGTCAGTTAGACACTTTGTAATTATAGATAGATCTATATTTATAGAATAAATATATGATATGTAATCTTAATGATTAGGATCAGACTATACGTATACTAGATTACACCCTTTAATCTAACATCCCGAAATTCAGGTTCAACCATTTAACCTTTCTTCTTTTCCAATTTGTCATGTTAGGTCCCTGGGTGTAAAAGCTAAGCTTGTAAGTACGCTGGGCGTACTAAGGAGTACGATGCGCGTACTCGCGCGCTTATTTTGTACGCGGATTCATCCGGGCACGCTGGGCGTACCTAAGGTTACGCCGGGCGTAACCGGCCCAGATGCAAAACCCTAATATGACTTGAGGGCTATAAAACGAATGAGATGGTCTTGTCCCTCAGCCACCATCTTACAGAAAGGAACCCTAAGAGAGTATTCCCTTCGTTTTTAGCTTGGGTGTGAGTGTTCTAAGCTTCAAAGTGCCATATCAAGGTGGTGAAAGAAAAGAGGAGGCCATTGTAGAAGCTAGAAGTTGGTGGACAAGTGTAGATCTGAGGACTACAAAGGGTGGAGCTTCTTCCTGAGGTAAAAAGTTCAGATCTTGCCTTGTTGTTTGTGTTGTGTGCTTCTTCGCCCAAATTCTAGGGTTTTTGGTCCCAAGATGGAGACTTTATGAGCAAATAGTCACCATTGGCCTAGATCTATCATATTCCAGGACTATATGAGTTGTATGTTCATAAAAATGCAATCTTGGACGTGAATGTTGAGCCATGCATGAGATCTAGACTTTTGGAGGAGAAAGGAAAGGTGTTAGAAGGTGTGGGGAACCTTTATAGCCATGCAAAGGCTTAAAGGTTTCGACTTTATGGTTTAAGAGGTATTAGAATGGCCAGATCTGGAATGTGGGATTGTGTCTTAACTGTTTAAGACACTAAAATGAGGAAAGTGAGAAACTGGGATTTACGCTGGGCGTAATCCCAATACGCGCCGCGTAGAGGGTCGCGTTCCCCGTTTCTGGAGTGCAAGGGTACGCCCCGCGTACTGCTTGCTGTTGACTTTTGTTGACTTTTAAGTTTTTGGTCAACATGTGGACTTTTGAGTTAGGGAGGGGTAAAATGGTATTTTACCCTTCTATGGGATTGAAGAAAAGGGTGCAGTATAGCCTCGAGAGCCGTTAATGATTTGGATTGATTATTTGTTGTGATTAGGCGAGGCTAGGTCGTTGTTTTGAGATTCAGAGATAACGAGCACGTGAGATTCTAGACATCATACGAGGTGAGTCTTCTCACTATACTGTACTTGGAAGGGTACCTATGTGTGACCGGAAGGTCTGGTATGCTATGAGATATATGCACTGTATGCTATGAGTTGGCTGTTTCGTATGCGCTATGTATGTGATATGTATGATGTGCTTGATATGGGCCGAAAGGCATTATGATATGGGCCGGAAGGCATTATGATGTGGACCGGAAGGTCAGGGATTTATGGACCGGAAGGTCAACACGGGTAGGACCGAAAGGTTTACCGGGTCAGGACGGATGTCCCCTGAGACACATTGACTGGAAGGTCGTGTGGAGTATGGCTTGGAAAGGCGTATGTGTGTAAGCGGTATTTTGGGGAACTCACTAAGCTTCTTGCTTATAGTGTTTATGTGTAATGTGTTTCAGGTTCTAACGAGGACCGTGGGAAGGCGTCGGCATGACTTGTACACACACAGGCGGCTTTGGATATGTTTGATCTTGGGATTGATATGTTTTGTATTATGACCATGTTACATTGGATTTTTATGGTTTGTTTCGAATGGAATTGTGTTTTAAGAAATGAAAAATTGTTTTGAAAATTTATATTGTTACAAGTTGGTATCAGAGCCTTGGTTTGAGGTAATCAGATGCACCTTCGGGCGTAATTGAACTCAAACTAAGGATTTGAGAAAATTCTCAAACGATAAAAACTAATTTTTCTAAAAAGTAAGAGATTTTGAGACAACTAGAGCGGAGCAGTGTGTACGGTCGGCCAACGCCCGAACAGTGAACCCCCAAAATGCCCCTACCTTATGTGTTATGAGATATGATATGTTATATTATGAATGCTAGAGCTGGCTAGGTATTCATATTAGGACTAGAGTAGCCTGATTTTGTGATGCCTTAGCCTAGGAAGGAATGTGCTGCTACGTGATGCTTGAGCGTGAGTAGATAACAGTGAGGGGCTGATAAGAGGTCTACCGAAGGGTAGCCGATGCCAGTGAGATATAGAGTACTTGTGAACTAGGATCCAAGGAGGAGGATGTGACAACCGTCAAAATTCGAGTTAGTTCTAGATTTGAATAAACCTAGTTAGATATATAGGCACTACACATACTAGACTTAGTAACTAGAAGCTAAGTTATAACCTACTAGAAACTTGGAAACAATTAGAATCAATGGATAGTGTGTATAGATTTCACATTGATATGTGAATTCTATAACTACTTAACTGTAGAGACTATCCATATGTGGGTCACTCTTTGACTCAAACACCTTTTCACAAATCATATACACACATCATACACATGACATAGAAGTAGAAATTAAGTCAAAGTCTCATAGAAACTTAAGTGAAAGTTGAAAACTAGGACTAGTATACTCGATTCCTCAATTTCACTTGAATCTCAAAACCACTACATAGAATGCCAATAAATCGATAAAAAAATAAATTACAAACGATATTTCTAATTTGAATAAGAGTTATGAAACTCTAAAATAGTTTGAAGTCTCAAAATTCAAGTAATTTTGATATCCAAAGATTTACAAACTCTCAAAAACCCTAAATGCCCTAAAAACTCATATTTACAAACTTTAACCTTAAAAATTCTATAAAAATAATTATAAACCTTGTAATATTGTCTTATAATAATTAAATTAGTATAATATATTCAAGGCAAATAAAATTTAACTCATTAACATTGTCCTTAATTTATAAAGCAAAACAAAGGTGTTATGAATAAAAACTTGATTTTAGTGTATATTTTATAAAAAGTTTGATATTTTTATAAAAGATTTAAATTTTTATAAAAGAAACAAGAGAGAGGGAGCCTCTCTCACCCAAAATCTTGGCCTCCCCTCTCCCAAGACCCTCCTCCTCTTCCGAAAACACATAATCATTTCTCTCTTCTCCACACTCTTCACCTTTTCACTCTCTCTCACACTCTTCATCACCACCACTCCATTTCTCTCTTCATTTCTCTATACCCATGAAATTTTCCAGAGAATAAGTCCAAGAACACACCTCAAACTCAAAATCTCCATCATCTAGTGGTGTTCATTAAGGTAGAACACGATTTCCTTTCATTTTCCTCCATGTTTTCATGGTTTTTCTTGCATTTCCTTCTTTTTATACGCCTTTCTCTTAGAAAATATGTGTGCATGTTCATTCACTTCAGTTTTGATGATGATGGTGGTAGGATTTCACCCAAAAACAACATGCATGTTGTAAATGGTAAAATCCAATGACCTAAACCTAAGTCAAGATCATGAAAATGCATTTTGCTACAAGTTTTGGTGGAAAATCACCACATGCACTCTAAGTTTTCTTTCAAAAACGATTTTTGAACATTTCAAACACATGAATGATCTTTAAACCAACATGCATGTGATGATCTTCAAGCTTAGATGCTAGATCATCAAAGTATGTTGTTAAAAGCTTTCAAATATGTTCATGAAGGATTTATTTCCAAATAAATATCTAAAACTCCTTTTCTGACAAAATCCGATTTTTCCCAGATTCCCATCAACAAAATAAGATGCTCTATAAATTTCCAGAAAATAATTCATTTTTCTCGAATTATTATAATTATTGCAACAAAATAGGGCAATAAATCATATAAGATACTTTATGAGGTCTATAAATCCTAGGTAAATTCGTGGATGACCCCTTTGCCAGGATTATGACTTGAAATTAAGTTTAATCGATTTTTGTTACCGTTTAACATGTTTTTGAATTTTCTTTTTGTTTGGCTTCAATAAATCATAAAACCACTTTAGAGAAGGTCAAAGGGAAACATAACAATTTTCTCAGCTTATAATGTCTGTTTAGGACTCAGTAAAATATTTGCAGAATTTTTCATAATGTATTCCTATTTTTCTCCGATTTTTGTATTTATAATGGACTAAAAACAAAAAAAATAGTTTTACTCATCCAAAAATTATGAAAATTTACCAGAACACCATGTAGTATATTATGATGCTACATAAAAATGTTATTAATTTTTCGCTTCTGTATACTATTTGTCTTCTATTTTCCCATGGTTAAATACACTTAAACTCAATTTTTATTAGAATAAATACACAAAAATCATAAAATTGGAATAAACAGTTTAGAAATTCATTTTCATATTTTTAATAGCTTAATAATGACTAATAACAATGTTACAAAAATTTTGGGCAATTTTGGAAACTGTTTTCTATTTATTTCAATTTTTATTAGAATAAATGCTCAAAAATCATAAAATTGGGTTAAATCGTTTGAAAATCTATTTTTATATTTTTTCCAGGATAAGAATGTGTAGCAACAATATTATAAAAAGTTTGGGTAATTTTGGAAACTTTTTTCTATTTATCCCCATTTTTATTAGAATAAATGCATAAAAATCATAAAATTAGGTTAAACAGTTTAGAAACCGATTTGTGTATTTTTTCCAGCTTAATTATGTGTAATGACAATACTATAAAAAGTTTGGGGCATTTTCTTAACTGATTTATATTTTTCATGAGTTTATATATAGTTAGAGAAGTAAATATATGAAAAATGGTTATGCATATCCATAATCCATGAAATTTTATCTAGAAGTCTTTTAACACATTTAGAACCAAAATCAGAAGTTTGGAAATTTTTATTAACTGTTTCGTATTTTTCATGATTTTCTGGTTATTCAAGAAACTAATATGGTGAAAAATAGTTAGACAAATCAAAAATTCAAGAAAATTTATCTTGTGGTCTTTGACTCCAATTAAAACTGAAATCCAAAGTTTGGGAAATTTTAGAGCTTAATTGCTTTAGTTTTGAATATTGAATCATTGGAACACCTCTTAAAATGTTAAATATTAACATTTCAATACTGAGAAATTTCCACTTAAATTGCTATATAACAATTGATTCATTGAAATTAAAGTTTCACAGAAAAATGTTTGTAACTTATCAATATTAAGTTTTGACACACTATTGGCATAATTCTATTATAGTAGTAAGTATACTAGTGTTAGATTTCGATTAGAGACTCAATAGCGAATACCATTATTGTAGGAATCGATAGTGGTACGAGTGGAGCGTAGTCAAGGCACCATTTGCATCATCTCAATGCATATGGTGAGTATTCACCAATCTCCTATTTTTTATTTTTAAATGTTTTGGGGTGGAAAAGCATGTCCTAAACTATTTATATCCGTTGTATTTATTTAACTCGTATAAACTTGGTTGCTATATTTTGCATATTGTGAGTGTTCACGCACTCCCCTATTTTCGGTTTTTAAATGTTTTGGGGTGGAAAAGCATGTCCTAAACTATTTTTATGTTCGTTGTATTTATTTTAACTTGTATGAAACTTGGTTGTTGTATTTCGTATGTATGTGTATGTTACTTTAATTCATGAGGACTGTATCGCGGTTAAGTCCCTGGAATCTCTAGACACAACTCATTAACTCTTTTGAGCCTATGGTTATTATGGATAGCGCTATCAGGAGGTAGACAACTCCTCACTCGCACGATTCGCTTGAGTGCATTTTACCATTTTATACACTATGTTTGCGATACACATAGTAGTCAATAGGGCACGATCCGGTCATTACGCTTGGGTTGTGAACTGATGAATGGAAACTTGATGCACATACTATTCTTTATGCACATACGATACTTGTATTCCCATGTTAGCAACGACACTTGTATACTTATTTTAGCAATCAAACTTGAATATTTATTTTAGCAATGAAACTCGTTACTCATGATAGCAATAAACTTGTTTATTAATTATAGCAATGAACTTTGTTTCTCATTACAACAACGAACTTTCATTACTGAAAACTTATATACATGTTTTAGCAATGAAATTGTTTCCTCATTGTAGCAATGAAATTGATTGCTCATTTAAGCAATGAAACTTATTTACTCGTTTGAGTAACGAACTTTATCTTCCATGAGAATATGTATGTTGCATCTTATTCGGGCAACATACTTTATCTCTCATGATGACAAAGAACTTCGTTTTTACAAACTTATTTACTTCCTTTAACAATATACTTTTTATTATTGGGAACTTCTATCAAAACTTTGATTTCAATTCATGAACCAATATTATTTTGTTAAACTTGTGAGTACTCACCAACTATTTTTATAGTTGACGCTCGTTTTACATGCTTTTTCAGGAATCATCGAGTAAGTGGCACTTAGGGACACTTCACTGTTAGGAGCATTCGCATGTGTTGTATTCCAATTTTCATTGTAATTTCTTTTAAAAGTTGTTCAAACCCATTATGAATTTGTAATGATTTTAATAATATGGTTGGTGTTGTCTTTTAATTTTTGCTATGAAACCATTTATACTGCCACACCTCGTGTTTCCGCTTTAGCGGGGTGTGACAGAAAATGGTATCAGAGCCGAAGGATATAGAGAATACCGGTTTTCCTTTGGAAAACCACAACTATAGCCAAAAATTTTCTAAACGTTTTTAAAGTACTGAACATACTACTAGTATAACTAATTTGAGTTCGCATTATTGGACTCTAATTAAGTATAGCCTGGACAACTATGCTTAATTAAGGAAAGTTAATGTGAGGATGGAAACGGTTATACTAGAATTATGTTCAAAACAATTTTCAACTTAAACTTTTGAAAAACAAAGTTTTTTGGTGTGCGTACGGGCATTGCATATTATAGGCATTCATCTAGGTACACTTAGAAACTAAGTGCACTTTTACCACAATGTCTTATTTAGAAATATTCTTGTCCCTTATCAAGTGCTAGGTTAACCACTTAAGTTATATCACTAGCCACTCTAGGAGCAATGCACTTAGTACAGAGAATGAGTATTCCTTTGTAGCTATTGACTTTAGATGTAAGGTTAGTAGCTAGATATACACTAGTAATAATCTTAAGTCGAAACCTATACCAATTATTCCTTAATACCTCTTCATCGTCTTCGTATTAGAGTTACAACTAGTAAAAAGCGTTTCGATATCGACACGAATGATAATTGGAGCATCGCGTAAGGAGGTAGATGAGTCGTTTCTAAGTAGCCACTTGGATATCATTGGAGAGCATTCCCAATTCGACTCACGAGGAGACACGGAGGTTTAACGCATACGTGAGACCTTATTACTACGCTACGATTTAGCCCTACGTTGTTTCCACCTTGAGCTTAAAACTTAACATAGGATATCCCTTTGACCTCTATAAAAGGTCATAAACTGCATTGAAACCATAAAATGTTTTACTAACAATTTTTCTTGTCCTTTATCTTGGGGAAAAGACATCGGTATTCGTCTTGTACTCGCCTTAGTATTTTAGTACGATTAACTACACTAACATACTTATTCGTTGCTTATTTATCTTCCATCGAAAAGTTATTTCGCTTCATCGGTTTTATTTATCATCGATAAAATATTTTATAACCACTTCATTCAACTTAGTAGACATTTCCTAACAATGTAAGCCATATTCTTGCTAAAAAAACAAATCTTTTGACAACTTGCTTTAACTTAACACTCCTCTTCAAAACTCAATTTAACCAATATTGGTTTTAACCTTGCTATTTCAATTTCATTTCAAATCCATTTCAATGGATAGATGTGCTTTTAAGGGCATATAGACCATTTTAAACCTTGCTTACCATTTTGGCACGTTTTCAAAAAACTTAGAAACATTTTCTTTTATAAAAGTGTTTAAACCCTATGCTATAAAACTTAAACATATGACATCAAAATTCATAGTATGTGTAAAAGCTTCATCGGATCTTCAAACAACTTTTGTTTTAAGTCTTTTGACTACTTTCTCATTTAGGCATTGTACTTAACTTAAATGTGTTTTCTAGTAACCTAACATGGTATTTTTACAACTTTCCAATCCAAATGTGTTTAAAAGACATCATTGATGCCTACATTTCAAAACACACCTTTTTTGTTTATTTTATTTCAAATTAGTTTTATAATTTGTGTTAATAAAACTTACAACATTGCAAAACTTAGTGTTCACTTTTAAACTTGCAGCGACGTACTTTTGACAATGCATAGTTATTCGTCTAAATATGTTAAGTTTTTACTTTATCCGTTTTAAGCATTATTGGACCCCAATAAAAAAGGTCAAAATTCTCAGATTTTGAATTACAAGTTTTAGTGTTTCTTCTTTTTCACAAATGGAGTTGAACTTAATAGATAACTCGTGAATTTTTAGCAATCCTTAGCAAACGCTTTAAAACTCCCATATGTTTATTTAGTCATCAATATACATCAAATATTAAAGTTTGAAATATATCTCAACCTGGTTTTAAATCTACCTATAGGTATTGTTCTTATAATTTTAACAATAACAATCATTGCCGCTACCTTCCTTTTACTTTCCTCCGAACTTGATTTCTCACTCTCCTTCTGATTTTGGATCTCGCACGCCGTAATATTAACATAATACATTGTCTAACTTTGTTTCTGTCTATTTTGCTTCTCCTAGTATCATATTCGTATATATAAAGACTAGAAGTCTACTCGTTCATTTTGAGTGATTAATACGTGTATAGTCATGAGGCATACCTTTGATTTAGTCAATTTTGATATATTCAATTACGCCTTTTATCATATACATCTTGTTTTTAT
Organism: Lactuca sativa; assembly: GCF_002870075.4. Taxonomy (NCBI): domain Eukaryota; kingdom Viridiplantae; phylum Streptophyta; class Magnoliopsida; order Asterales; family Asteraceae; genus Lactuca; species Lactuca sativa. The sequence continues at coordinate 175,083,223 of NC_056623.2, forward strand.
TTTGAAATCTACTATAAACAAGTTATCCTTACTTACATTTGTGCTTTCATTCTAAATTCGAAAACTTGATTTAAAATGCAAGTTTCATTGTATTTTTCCTTATAATTAATACACAAGGTGAATGCCCGCGTTCTTATCATTTTTCTATATCTGGAAAATTATACGTGAGGGAGATGTTTTCTTATGTCTCTTCTTTTCTTTAAATACAACAAAAGTTTTGAATTTTACGATTATCTATTCTCTAAATGATTGATTTTCTAGAAACACTAAATTAAGAATGCACTATTTTTAATGATCGATATTTTTACACCTTTCTTAAAATAGCATTCTACTTTGTAATTTTCAGTGATTTCCTAAACTGTCAACCTTGTTTCCATATATGTTCTAACTCATATGCTTGAATTTGTCCTGACTTAAACAATCAGACAATTTTTTTTTTCAAAAGAGTAATCAAAATATTTATGTATAAATTCCCTTATTGATGACTTAAACCTGTAACCCTAATTAATCTTTATATTATTTTACCACTTCGTTGGATCGTCACACATGTATTTTTGTTATCTTGGAATTACTACACATTTTGATGATAGTGAGATTAATTATCATTTCTAAACACACATTTTGATAACAGTGAGATTTTTATCACTTCTAAACACTTAAAATGCTATCTACACAATGTGATTTAATTTATCATAAACATTCATCGCCTCCATTTGCAAAAATGACTCTTTAAATATATTATTCTTCGGATAATGTTTTATTATTGTAAGAGTAACTGTAGTAGTAATTATAGCCTCGGAGATCATCAATCATTTCGTGATTTATTTTGTCGATGACACTTAAATAGTCTTTACATTTGAGATGTACCAAAACCTCGTTGCTTACCCTTAGTGCGTATCTTTAGGAACTTACTCTTGATCACTTCTTTTTCATTCGTGCTACACCTTCTTATTTTAGATTATATATATTTTCCATATATAGTAGCCAACCCGAAAGTGACCAAATTGTTCCTAATCTCTTCTTTATTAGGTAGCGAATTTACACTTAGTGCTAATTTAGAATGCGACTTAAGCATCAATGCGGATTTAACACTCAGTGTAGTTGGTGCTTTTGCAAAACATCTACTGCTCTCTTAATTCAGATAATATCTAACTAGATGATCTTTTTCGAATAGATCGCTATGGTTGGATCGCGATTCCATGACCCAAATTTTTCATAATCTAGACGAAAGAACTCGAATTAAGGAAACACTAACTTGATTATAGCTAAAGAATTGGGCTCTTCCTTTGAGGAAATAAACCCAAAATAATCAAAGAGCTCTTCGAGTCACCACCTCTCCAATTATACAATTGGATTCGGCTGAGTTCTACTAGAATGTGTCACGAATTGAATTTCGGGACGAAATTCTTTCAACCGGGGGAAACTGTGACAACCGTCAAAATTCGAGTTAGTTCTAGATTTGAATAAACTTAGTTAAACATATAGGCACTACACATAATAGACTTAGTAACTAGAAGCTAAGTTATAACCTACTAGAAACTTGGAAACAATTAGAATCAATGGATAGTGTGTATAGATTTCACATTGATATGTGAATTTTATAACTACTTAACTGTAGAGACTATCCATATTCGGGTCACTCTTTGACTCGAACACCTTTTCACGAATCATATACACACATCATGCACATGGCATAGAAGTAGAAATTAGGTCAAAGTCTCATAGAAACTTAAGTGAAAGTTGAAAACAAGGACTAGTATACTCGATTCCTCAATTTCACTTGAATCTCAAAATCACTACATAGAATGCCAATAAATCGATAAAAAAATAAATTCCAAACGATATTTCTAATTTGAATAAGAGTTATGAAACTCTAAAATAGTTTGAAGTTTCAAAACTCAAGTAATTTTGATATCCAAAGATTTACAAACTCTCAAAAACCCTAAATGCCCTAAAATCTCATATTTACAAACTTTAACCTTAAAAATTTTATAAAAATAATTATGAACCTTGTAATATTATCTTATAATAATTAAATTAGTATAATATATTCAAGGAAAATAAAATTTAACTCATTAACGTTATCCTTAATTTATAAAGCAAAATAAAGGTTTTATGAATAAAAACTTGATGTTAGTGTATATTTTATAAAAAGTTTGATATTTTTATAAAAGATTTAAATTTTTATAAAAGAAATAAGAGAGAGGGAGCCTCTCTCCCCCAAAATCTCGGCCTCCCCTCTCCCAAGACCCTCCTCCTCTTCCCAAAACACATAATCCTTTCTCTCTTCTCCACACTCTTCACCTTTTCATTCTCTCTCACACTCTTCATCACCACCATTGCATTTCTCTCTTCATTTCTCTATACCCACGAAATTTTCCAGAGAATAAGTCCAAGAACACACCTCAAACTCAAAATATCCATCATCTAGTGGTGTTCATTAAGGTAGAACACGATTTCCTTTCATTTTAACTTGTATGAAACTTGGTTGTTGTATTTCGTATGTATGTGTATGTTACATTAATTCATGAGGACTGTATCGCGGATAAGTCCCTGGAATCTCTAGACACAACTCATTAACTCTTTTGAGCATATGGTTATTATGGATAGCACTATCAGGAGGTAGACAACTCCTCACTTGCACGATTCGCTTGAGTGCATTTTACCATTTTATACACTATGTTTGCGATACACATAGTAGTCAATAGGACACAATTCGGTCATTAGGCTTGGGTTGTGAACTCATGAATGGAAACTTGATGCATATACTATTCTTTATGCACATACGAAACTTGTATTCCCATGTTAGCAATGACACTTGTATACTTATTTTAGCAATGAAACTTGAATACTTATTTTAGCAACGAAACTCGTTACTCATTATAGCAATAAACTTGTTTATTAATTATAGCAATGAACTTTGTTTCTCATTATAACAACGAACTTTCATTATTGAAAACTTATATACATGTTTTAGCAATGAAATTGTTTCCTCGTTGTAGCAACAAAATTGATTGCTCATTTTAGCAATGAAACTTGTTTACTCGTTTGAGTAACGAACTTTATCTTCCATGAGAATATGTATGTTGCATCTTATTCGGGCAACATACTTTATCTCTCATGATGACAAAGAACTTCGTTTTTACAAACTTATTTACTTCTTTTAACAATATACGTTTATTATTGGAAACTTCTATCAAAACTTTGATTTCAATTCATGAACCAATATTATTTTTTTAAACTTGTGAGTACTCACAAACTATTTTTATAGTTGATGCTCATTTTACATGCTTTTTCAGGAATCATCGAGTAAGTGGCACTTAGGGACACTTCACTGTTAGGAGCATTCACATGTGTTGTATTCCAAGTTTCATTGTAATTTCTTTTAAAAGTTGCTCAAACCCATTGTAAATTTGTAATGATTTTAATAATATGGATGGTGTTGTCTTTTAACTTTTGCTATGAAACCCTTTATACTGCCACGCCTCGTGTTTCCGCTTTAGCGGGGTGTGACAGAAGACTTAGGGTGAATACTGATGCGGTGTTGGTGGTAGTATAAGGGCCCGTACTACCGAAGACACCGAAGCAGTACGCACTCTAAGTAATAATCATTGGGTACTAAGGAACAAGTAGGGTCGAGATATCGAGAACGATCATACTCGAATGAGTCTTTGATATTATTATGTTATATTTCAGAGACATCATGGTTGGGATATGCCACAGACCTGAGGCGAGCGGTGTGAGTGACGAGGAGCTTCGTCAGATGATCCACGATGAGGTGGCTGCGGCGATCAGGTCCGAGATTCCGGAGATGTTTGGGTCTATCAAGACCACACTGATTGAGACTTTCGATGAGCGGTACGCCGTGGTGACTGAGGCTGCAGCCGCTGCAGCTACAGCAGTTGTGGCTGCTGCCAGGCCTCAGGGAGGTGACTCGTTGTTGTTCTGGGAGTTCAGCAACACGAAGCCACCTGAGTTTGATGGAACATAGGATCCAATCGCTGCAATGAGATGTATTGCTGATATTGAGGGATGCTTCTATACGTGTTCATGTCTGGAGCATATGAGGGTACGGTTCGCTTTGAACCAGCTTCGCTTGGGAGCGAAGGATTGGTGGAAGTTCGTGACAACGAGCTTCACTCTTGCAGAGATTTCAGCGGTGACCTAGGAGAGGTTCACCACCATGTTCAGAGACAAGTATGTTCCCTCGGTGGAGAGGGAACGGTTGGTTAAGGAGTTCTTGACCCTCAAGTAGGGTAATGATTCGGTTACTGTGGTCACCCGGAAGTTTCATGAGAGGGCGATGTTCTGCCCTGAGCAGGTGTCTTCTAATCAGGCATGGATGAGCCGGTATTTGGGCATGATGAGGAGAGACATTCGGGAGTTCGTGTCGAAATCGATGTACCGGACATTTGCTGAGCTCCAGGAAAATGCCCGGAAGAGGGAGATTAAGTTGGAGACTCGGGCCAGGGAGGAGGCCGAGTCTCAGAGGATGGATCGGCGGCCGGCTCAGTCTCAGCCGGCAGCCAAGCAGACCAAGTCCGCTGATTCGAGGACTGGAGGCCAGAAGGGCCGCACTTGCGGGAAGTGCGGCAAGGGTCACGAGGGGGCCTGTCGATCGGGTGCTTGCTACAAATGTAGCAAGGAGGGGCATATCGCCAAGGATTGCCCCAAGGGATTTATGGTTTGCTTTCATTGCAACCAGACTGGCCATCGAAAAGCCGAGTGTCCACAGTTGCATCAGGGGTCAGCACAGGGATCTGCACCTGCTGCTAGGGTTACCGAGGTTCGATCAATGAAGGTCGAGGCTCCGAAGGCTCGTGGGAGAGCTTTCCAGTTGGCTGCAGAGGTGGTCCGCGCAATGCCCGATGTTGTGGCTGGTATGTATTCTGTATTTATCTTTTTGTTGAGATATTATGCTTATATGATGATATGCGTAGCTACTTTTCTTGTGAGTTCAGTACCTGCTTTGGTGTTATTTGACTCGGGTGCGAGTCGGTCATTTGTTTCCTTGGAATTTAGTCAGCACATTAGTATCCGACGAGAGGTGTTGAGTCGACCTTTGCAAGTTCCATAGCTGATGAGCGAGCAGTGTATGCTAATGATGTGATTCAAGGGTGTATCCTTGAGATCTTTGGTGTGGAGTTCCCGATAGATCTTGTCCCGATTGCGATGGGGGATGTGTGTGTTATAGTGGGCATGGATTGGTTGAGCCGATTTGGAGCTGTTATAGACTGCGAGTGTCAGTTGGTGATGATGAGACCCTAGTAGGGGAGTACTTATGGTGTATGGCGAGGGAACCCAATGTGGGTCAGCGTTTTGCTTGGCTGCCAAGGTGAGACAGAGTTTGCAGCAGGGCTGCAGTGGATTTGTAGCCTATGTGATGGACACACGAATGGTTGTTGGGAGGCTAGGTTTGATTGATGAGGTTCCGATAGTGTGCGAGTTCCCAGATGTTTTTCCCGAGGAATTGCCGGGTGTGCCTCCCGAGAGGAAAGTGGAGCTTCATATCGATTTGGTTCCCGGAGCAGCACCTATCGCCAAGGTGCCTTATCGCCTTGCGCTGCCATAGATGCAGGAGTTATCCTTGCAACTTCAGGAGCTGCTAGGGAAGGGGTTTATTCAACCGAGTAGCTCGCCTTGGGGAGCACCGATCCTTTTTGTCAAGAAAAAGGATGGTTCACACCGGATGTGCATTGATTACCGGGAGTTGAACAAGTTGACGGTCAAGAACTGTTATCCGTTGCCGAGGATCGATGATATGTTCGATCAGTTGCAGGGGGCGTCTTGGTTCTCCAAGATAGACTTGAGGTCGGGTTATCATCAGATGAGGGTTCGGGGTGAAGATATCCAGATGACAGCGTTCAGAACTCGTTATGGGCATTACAAGTTCGTGGTGATGCCTTTTGGGCTCACCAATGCACCAGCTGTGTTCATGGATCTCATGAACAGGGTGTGCAAACCGATGGTGGATCGGCCGGTGATTGTATTCATAGATGATATTTTGGTGTATTCGAGGTCTAGAGAGCAGCATGAGGAGCATTTAAGGGAGATCCTTGGAGTTTTGAGAGCGGAGAGGCTTTATGACAAATTCTCCAAGTGTGAGTTCTGGTTATGAGAGGTCCAATTCTTGGGACATCTCGTCAACTAGAATGGGATATTGGTCGATTTGGCCAAGATTGAGGCGGTCATGAGGTGGGAGGTGCCGAGATCGCCCACCGAGATCAGGAGCTTTCTGGGATTGGCCGGCTATTATCGGAGATTTATTAAGGATTTCTCCAAGATCGTCGTGCCACTTACCAAGATGACCCGGAAGGGTGTCGCTTTTTCCCAGGGTCCGGAGCAACAGAACTCATTTGAGACACTTCGCCGGAAGTTGTGCGAAGCCCCGGTGCTCGCACTCCCGGAAGGGATGGAGGATTTTTTAGTGTACTGTGATGCATCGATATCCGGATTGGGAGCAGTGCTTATGCAGAGGAGGTATGTGATAGCATATGCATCGAGGCAGCTGAAGCCTCGTGAGTCAAGGTATCCCACCCACGACCTGGAGCTGGGGGCTGTGGTGTTCGCCCTCAAGATCTGGCGTCACTATCTGTATGGGGTTCGGTGTACCATATACACGGACCACAAGAGTCTGAAGTACTTGACGGATCAGCCCAACCTGAATATGCACCAGAGGAGATGGTTGGATGTGGTAAAGGATTATGATTGTGAGATCCTGTTCCATCCGGGCAAGGCAAATGTTGTAGCCGATGCTTTGAGCTGTAGGGTGGAGAGCACCCCGATACGAGACGTTTGTATGAGGTTAACAGTGATGAATTTGGTGTTGGATACCATTCGAGGAGCTCAGACGGAGGTCGTAAGACCGGAGAACCGCAAAAGGGAGCGGTGATCGAGCAGGTATTGGAGTTTGTTACCAATAGTCGAGGACTTATGACGTTTCAGGGCCGAATTTGGGTACCATTTGTGGGTGGAGCGCATACCATCTTGATGGAGGGGGCCCATAGGTCGAGGTTCTCGATCCATCCTGGGGCCACTAAGATGTTTTTGGACCTAAAAAGGGAATATTGGTGGCCTTATATGAAGAGAGATGTCGCATGGTTCGTGGAGAGGTGCTTGACCTGTCGCAAGGTTAAGGCCGAGCACCAGCGTCCACATGGTAAGTTACAGCCATTGGAGATTCCCGAGTGGAAGTGGGAGCAGGTTACCATGGATTTTATCACCAAATTGCCAAGGACTGCAAGAGGTGTCGATACGATTTGGGTGATTGTGGACAGGTTGACGAAGAGCGCTCACTTTATTGCTATTAGTGAGAGCTCTTCTGCTGAGAGGCTGGTAGAGTTGTATGTGAGGGAGGTGGTATCGTGGCATGGAGTTCCGATCTCGATTGTTTCAGACTGAGATGTGCGATTTACTTCCAGATTTTGGAAGAAGTTTCACGAGGAGTTGGGTATGAGGCTGCATTTCAGTACCGCATACCACCCACAGACGGTCGGACAGAGTGAGCGGACGATTCAGACGCTCAAGGACATGCTTCGGGCATGCGTATTGGACTTTGGAGGGAGTTGGGACACATATTTGCCCTTGGCTGAATTTTCCTATAACAATAGCCATCGCTCGAGCATTGGTATGTCACCCTTTGAGCTATTATATGGGAGGAGGTGTCGGACCCCCATTTATTGGGGTGAAGTAGGGCAATGTGTGATGGGTAGTACGGAGATAGTACTTCGGACAACAGAGCAGATACAACAGGTCAGACAGAGGTTGTTGACCACTCAGAGTCGCCATAAAAGTTATGCAAATAGGCGACGATCCGAGCTTGAGTTTCAAATTGGGGATTTTGTACTCCTGAAGGTGTCTCCTTGGAAAGGAGTGATTCGATTCAGGAGGAGAGGCAAGTTGGGGCCCCAGTATATTGGGCCGTTTAGAGTGATTGCGAGGGTAGGCGGAGTAGCATATCGATTGGAGCTAGCTACAAAGTTGATCCAGATTCACGATACCTTCCACGTGTCTCAGTTGAGGAAGTGTATAGCCAACGAGTCGACGGTAGTGCCACTGGAGGATATTCAGGTGGATGCGGGCTTGAATTATGCCGAGAGACCAATTGCGATTCGGGATCGGAAGCTCAAGGTTCTGAGGAAAAAGGAGGTACCGTTGGTGCAGGTTCAGTGGCAGCATCGGAAGGGGTCCGAGCTGACTTGGGAGTCAGAGTTAGAGATGTGGGAGCAGCATCCAAAGTTGTTTTCGGTATAAGACTTCAAGGGCGAAGTCTGGTTCTAGTGGGGGAGAATTGTAACATCCCGAAATTCAGGTTCAACCATTTAACCCTTCTTATTTTCCAAGTTGTCATGTTAGGTCCCTGGGTGTAAAAGCTAAGCTTGTGAGTACGCTGGGCGTACTAAGGAGTACATTGCAAGTACTCGCGCACTTATGTTGTATGCGGATTCATCCGGGTACGCTTGGCATACCTAAGGTTACGCCGGGCGTAACCGGCCTAGATGCAAAACCCAAATATGACTTGAGGGCTATAAAAGGAATGAGATGGTCTTGTCCCTCAGCCACCATCTTACAGAAAGGAACCCTAAGAGAGTATTCCCTTCGTTTTTAGCTTGGGTGTGAGTGTCTAAGCTTCAAAGTGCCATTTCAAGGTGGTGAAAGAGAAGAGGAGGCCATTGTAGATGCTAGAAGTTGGTGGACAAGTGTAGATCTGAGGACTACAAAAGGTGGAGCTTCTTCCTGAGGTAAGAAGTTCAGATCTTGCCTTGTTGTTTGAGTTGTGTGCTTCTTGGCCCAAATTCTAGGGTTTTTGGTCCCAAGATGGAGACTTTATGAGCAAATAGTCACCATTGGCCTAGATCTATCATATTCCAGGACTATATGAGTTGTATGTTCATAAAAATGAAATCTTGGACGTGAATGTTGATTCATGCATGAGATCTAGACTTTTAGAGGAGAAAGGAAAGGTGTTAGAAGGTGTGGGGAACCTTTATAGCTATGCAAAGGCTTAAAGGTTTCGACTTTCTGGTTTAAGAGGTATTAGAATGGCCAGATCTGGAACGTGGGATTGTGTCTTAACTGTTTAAGACACTAAAATGAGGAAAGTGAGAAACTGGGATTTACGCTGGGCGTAATCCCAGTACGCGCCGCGTAGAGGGTCGCGTTCCTAGTTTCTGGAGTGCCAGGGTACGCCCTGCGTACAGGAGTTGGTACGCCCCCGCGTACTGCTTGCTGTTGACTTTTGTTGACTTTTAGGTTTTTGGTCAACATGTGGACTTTTGAGTCAGGGAGGGGTAAAATGGTATTTTACCCTTCTGTGGGATTGTAGAAAAGGGTGCAGTATAGCCTCGAGAGCCGTTAATGATTTGGATTGATTATTTGTTGTGATTAGGCGAGGCTAGGTCGTTGTTTCGAGATTCAGAGATATTGTGTACGTGAGATTCTAGACATCATACAAGGTGAGTCTTCTCACTATACTGTACGTGGAAGGGTACCTATGTGTGACCGGAAGGTCTGGTATGCTATGAGATATATGCAATGTATGCTATGAGTTGGCTGTTTCATATGCGCTATGTATGTGATATGTATGCTATGCTTGATATGGGCGGGAAGGCATTATGTTATGGGCCGGAAGGCATTATGATATGGGCCGGAAGGCATTATGATGTGGACCAGAAGGTCGGGGAATTATGGACCGGAAGGTCAACACGGGTAGGACCGGAAGGTTTACCGGGTCGGGATGGAAGTCCCCTGAGACACATGGACTGGAAGGTCGTGTGGAGTATGGCCTGGAAAGGCGTATGTGTGTAAGCGGTATTTTGGGGAACTCACTAAGCTTCTTGCTTATAGTGTTTATGTGTAATGTGTTTCAGGTTCTAGCGAGGACCGTGGGAAGGCGCCGGCATGACTCGTACACACACAGGCGGATTTGGATATGTTTGATCTTGGGATTGATATGTTTTGTATTATGACCATGTTACATTGGATTTTTATGGTTTGATTCAAATGGATTTATGTTTTAAGAAATGAAAAATTGTTTTGAAAATTTACGTTGTTACACTTAAATAAAGGGATTTCCATTTATTGTATTCTTATATAGTCTTGCATTAGTGTTAAACCTTAATGTGCTGCATGAGCGTCTTTGTGACTGCTGCGTTCACTTGTTCTCTTTGTAAGAACATTTTTCTTATTGAATAACATATTTGTGATCATCCTTGTTATTTTGTTCTTCTGTTCTTCTATATCATCTTTTCTTTGTTTTTATACTTATTTGTATCCGATCAAGAAAACCTTCAATTGGTTTCAGAGCAGGTTTTTTGATACATTCAAGATGTAATGTACTCTTCCTTATACCCAAAATCCTCTAGTGTAATCAAGATCTTTCCGTCAGATGAAATAAGATTTTCCATAAAAAACTTTCTTCATCATATTTTTCATTTGATTCAGACTTATGAATCGGCGCAAGAAATGATGGACAAGACAATTGTTACGTTAGATAGAGAAACTGTCACACCCCAAAACCGAGAACGGCGGAAATGTTCTGGGGCGGAGGACGTCATGTAATGTATAACAACAATGTAAAGTAGTAAACAATCAGCAACATCATCCATTGCATTAATAGTATAATTTGAATTACAAGTGTGTTATTTCATAGTATAAGACAACATAATGACTAATCAAAATAAAAGAGGAGTCTTGATTTCTCCGTCTTAACAAAACCTGGTCGTTGTACCTATCTATTTGTGACCTGAGAATACAAGTTATTTTGAAAGCGAGTATCAGCAATGAAGCTGGTGAGTTCATAAGTATTAACGTGTCTTTGATTTGTAAATACTGTAAAGTAAAGACTTGTAAACATTTGGAGAAAAAGATGAAAATGTTTGTAAGTAATAGTAAACGTTTGAAAACCCTAGGAAATCCTATATTTCCTACTAGTATAAAAGTAGTCTTCTACCAACACTCGACTGTTTTGAAAGTAATTGTAAACGTTTGAAAACCATAGAAAATCCCATATTTTCTACTAGTATAAAAAGTAGTCTTCTACCAAGACCCGACTGTTTTGTAAGTAAGCATCACTGTAAATGTGACGATTTTTCCCTGTTTAACTATTATTATAAAATTATAGTCTACCTCGTCGTTTATGCGTATGAGTCGCAATATAAAGGTAATGAGGAAAATAGTTTATCTATATCAAATATGTCCTACCTCGTCGTTCATGTGAATGTGTCACAAAATAAAGGAAGGAGAATAATATAATAACTAAAGATGTATCCTTTTGCGTTAGGATATTCATGTCGTGGAAACTCGCTGAACAGTACAACCGTGGACACCCGTCGACGCTCCTTTTCCCTACTGTAGCTAACAGCTTTGGGTGTGGAATGGTAAGTCCTGAAACATTTGTAACAAATCCTATGAAATAGTATCTATTAAACATATTAATGTAGACGTATTCATGTAAGTGTATCTCTACAAACGTATTCATGTAAGTGTATCTATGTAAACGTATTCATGTAACATGTAATGTATTAGTATAGACTCATGAATGAACTGACTCTTGTGTGCTTCCTTGTACTTGGAATTGTAAGTAGTATCTCCTAACTATACCTATTATAGTTACTAGTAATGTACGAGTATAACCGAAAGTATACATTTGCTACCCAAAGTTACTGAACTGACTAATGAAACCTTTATACCTATATATGTATACATGATATATAAATAATATTTAGACAACATTCGGACGAGCAACCGATGCCCTAAGGCCACATCCCAACGAGGAAAAGAAAATAAAGCGAGCTAACCGTCCTAAGTCCTTTAAACATTATCTATATAACTATACATATGTAGGCATGCATTTGAAAATATAAAAGTGTAAAAGAAGTTTTGTAAAACCTTTGAAAAGTTTAATACTAAGAAACGATGACCTGATGTCAGTTTATAAAACGATTGAAAGTATTTTGTTTGATAAGACAGTTTAAGTATAGGGAAAACCTTTGTTTGAAAACACCTTTGTAACAGAGTTTGAAAGGAAACTTACAGTGTGTAAGACAGTTTGATAAAAAGTTTTAAACATGTAAAAACGTTTAAGAAAGTCATTTGAAGAAATTTGTTTGGTAAAACAGTTAACGTATAGTAATTCCATTTGCATGCTAGTTATTAATACCATGTGAATGATATAATAACTAAACATGATTAACTTGTATTCCCCCCATAAATAATTTATAAACATTTAAAAGCATTTAAAAGGTTAATTAAGGGGTATGAACTCAATTGATTGATTGGGAGAAAGCGAGATGATAGTCGAGCAGAACTTCGACTTGGTAGAGTTGATTTTCTCGGGAATCTCTGGAACCTTGGGAATCTCGAAAACACAAAGCCTTCCTTCGGAACTTGAAGGTGAAAACCGGGGCTTTGGAAGGGCTTCGGGGGCTTAAACGCAGAGTTTCGGCGCGAGAAAGAAGAGAACTGAGCAATGAAACTCGGAGCCCTTGAAATCTATTTATAGGGGCATATTTTGGGTGCCACGTCGTGGGAAAGGGTATGCCACGTCGTGGTGAGTTAACCTTATCCTCTTCCATTGATTGGACGCTCTCAGTCACTTGCCGGGTCGCGGCCAACTGTGCCACGTCGCGGCCAACCTGACAGCCTCAGATTTCGGGTCTCGAACTTGTAAAATCCGTAACTTTTGCGTACGAGTTCCGTTTTTGATGTTCTTTATATGCACGCTTAGGTGAAAATATACTCTACAACTCTCATTTAGACTTTGTCGGCTAATTTTGACTTTATTTTTAATTATTTATTTTTAACAGCACGGGACACGAAAAGTCCGTTAAAAATCCATAACTTCTTTATCCGATGTCCGTTTTCGTCAGACTTTTTACCGCTGCACTAATATTGTTGAGACCTTCTTTTTTCATTTAGTTTGTTTCGGCCAAAAGTCTCTCGGTCTTTATTTCGAGTTTTTAGCTGTCTACTGCTATATCCGGATCTTGGAAAAATCATAACTTCCTCATACGAAGTCAGATTTGGACGTTCTTTTTACGTACGCTTAAGGTTTGATGATATCTACAACTTCCATTTAGATACCTCAGGCTAAAAATTATTGTATTGAAACTTCACGTTTTACGTCTATCAGTGTTGCCGGTTTTGCCGAGAATCTTCGGTTGGTTATAACTTTTTCGTTATAACTCTGTTTTTAGGGTTCTTTATATGTACGAAAACCTTGATACGATTCCTACTACTTTATTTAATCCAAATAAGATTTTAGGGAAGTTAAATTTTGACCCAAATTTGACTGGTGTTACATTTTATTGTCTCGAAATATCGGGTTGTCATAGAAAAACGTCTTCCGCTGGTGAAAGGCTAAAAAGAAAAGGTCTGATATTTTTTTTTTATCAACGAATGTCACAACTGGAAATTTTGTGTCATGTAATCTATACACTCAAGTTAATGTGAATCAAAAACTTAAGAACATGTGAGACACCTATTATTATGACATCAAAAACTTCAATCAAATACATCATACAAGTACTACAAATAGTCATCAAACAATTGGAAACCCTAGAAGTCCTTGTTTAAGTCCATTTTGGATTAGGACTTCCTTATTGGATCTAAATGGACCAATAAGCTTCCAATTAGACTATCATGGGCTTAGAACCCTAATTGGGCTCTAATTGGACCCACACTAATTTATTTCAACATTTTGGGCCATGTTGGGCCTAGAATGAAATGAATTAAAAGCTTTGATCCATGAATAACCCAAACTAGTCCAACAAAAATGTAAAAATCACTATTTTGTTCTATAAGGCCAAGGAACACCCTAACTAACTCTAATTTTGGGCTTAAGGGGAAAAAGCCCAAATTTTTCTTTTCCCTTTCAAATTCTCGGCCCAAGGCCCAAACCCAAGGAAAAATGGAAGTGTTGACTTTGGATGCCACCTCACTATTACCCAAAGGATATCCATGCATTGTATCTCATTCTTCCATGCAAGTATCACTTCAAAGATCACCTCACTTCTTCCTCTCTCTCACTCTCGGCTACAAGCACACACACACACCACAAAAATCTCTCAAACCCTCTCAAGAACATTCAAGAACACTCCTCCCTCTCCTCTCCAAAAATCTCGAAAATTAGGGGCTTTCAAGAGGATCTTGCAAGTTAATCATCATCTAAGGTAAGATTATGCTTGGATCTATGGTTTAGATTCTTCTTGTTATCAAAATCCTTTCCTAATCTATGCAAAAATCGTGATCTTGCACCCTAGAACCATCTCAAACTCGAGATCTACCAAGGAAAGGTGCTAAGGCCAAAAATCATCAAGTTTTCCTCCATCTTTTCTTCCAAAAACCGAAACCACACCCAAGGTGAGCTTCATACCCCCTATTTTCTGTTTTTATGAGTTTTGTGGGGGGGGGGGAATACAAGTGAACGTGTAGATCTATATGTGTTTTGTATGCCTTGTATGATTTCCATGCTTATATGTATGCATTTGTGTGTTATAATGTTGGATCTAGCCATAAAACCCCTCAAAACCGAGATATATCTTGTGTTAAATGATTTTAGCTTCAAATATATTTCTAAATACAAAGTGTTTCAAGAAAAATGGTTAAGTGGTTTAGTAACAATTTTCTTTGGGTTAAAAACACAAATTTTGGGCCTAAAATGTGAAAAATACAAAATTAAGGGCCCAAATTGACATACCACGAATTATGATGGATGAGGTGTGCCAAAACAGTTTCAATAAAACAATTTCTGGAAATTTACTCATTTAGAGGATTAAAAACATAAATTTCAAGCTTAATGGGATAAAAATGACATTTTCGGCCCAATGAGGCCCATTATGCGAGATTTTCTGTTTTGGAGGGCCAAAACTGTCTTTTTCTGTAAAACAGTGGACTATAAGTGTTCCAAATCCTTTTCAAAGGTTTAAAATGCTTTTTAAATTTAAAAAGGACCAAAGTTGCAAAAATCTTACAATTTGGGCCAAAATTGTCAAAGTTGCGAAAAAGAAGGGTTATAACCGAGAAAACTGAAATTTCAGGGACTTAAACTGTTTTCATTGATAAATATGCTGAAAAATATTAATTTCAATAATTTTTGGTGTTAAAATGTCAAGAAAATTAATTTAAGGACCAAACCGGAAAGTATTTAAGTAAAGGGTTGAAAAAGTAAATTTTACAAACAAGGAGGGGCTGAAAACAGAAAATTTTCAAGACTAATTCAATGCATGCAATTTGACCAAATAATGGTACCGCGACTATCGACGAAACACAATACACTACAATACCAAAATCGTTGTAAAACGAATTTGTTCGGTCTCGAACCAATGAAAATCCGAAACTACTAACATGGCGACACTACGATACATACAAATAACGTTTGGGAACTAAACTTACATACGAGTGTGCACAGACGTCTACGCACCATCTTTGGGCCCCAAAAGTGTAAAATCTTGTTTGTTGGGCCTAGCTAGCCCAATGACCTGATCTTAAGGCCCGAAGACATTTTTTTTCTACGAAGTGTTGGGTTTCACCGACTTGGCACAACGTAGAGGGACTTTCAATGGCTTGTATACTACTGGTCCCCAAGGGTCCTTTGGTATTGCTAGTAAAGTCTACATTTTGCGAGGCGGGTCGGGGACCCCTCGTACATTTTTATCCCCAACCGGTTAATGGAGTCATCGAGGTCTTCGTGTCCTCTTTCTCTTCGGATGTGGGACTACACATAGTCAGGGCGATTGGATAACGTGATTAATACGGACGACGCCTACGGGATCGTTAGTATAGCTATAAACTGGTCGTTTGTGTAATGCGTGTTTGTAGCAAATAATCATGCTCAAAAATAATCCAATGTCGCCTGGGACTGACACTACACGCTATGCAATGGTTTCAATGTAACTTCATGGAATTCAAGAAATCAGGAAAACATCGGGTTTTCCTGGGGTTTTCAATACATACGGATTCGAAATGCATACAAATTTTAATGAACAATTTTTACAAGTATAGAATCAAACAAGCATACCTATGGATCTTCACAAACATTTTCGAAGGCTTTTCATTTCAGAAAATATCGGATTTTCTGGTGGTTTTCAAACAATACAAACATTGGATTTCAAACACTACTTATGAACTCACCAACATTTCATATGTTGACGTTTTTCAAAATACTTGTATTCTCAGGGAACCAGTGAACCAAAGGAAATCATATTCAGTGATGGCTTGCAGTGTATTGGTGTACGAATCGAACAATTTATTTTTGGGAATGTAATGTTTAAACAATGTATGACATGTAAACGCTACTGGTTGTACTATATTAATGCACAGTGACGAATGTTGTTATGTTTCATATATATTCAATGTTATGGTATTCAATTGAGTCACGACAGCCCCCGGACGTTTCCGCCGTCTGGTTCGGGGGTGTGACAGGTTGGTATCAGAGCTTTGTTTATAGTGAACTAGCATGTCGAGCCACACATTGATATGCAACTATAAACCAAAAAGAGGGACTAACATAACTCTGAACAAAACAAGTAAATAAAACACACTTGCTTGCATTAGGGATAAGGACCTAACGCTGAATCAAACACAATAACACTGGTATCTCGGTTAATTCGGGACTGTTCTTAGTGATACCAAGGAGTGAATGTAGCCTGATCAACTACATTCTCTCCAAGGTAAAACTAACACACGTCTTGATGAGATCGGGATAGCTAGGGAACCTAAAACTATACCCTTTATCACCCAAAAAGAGAATGTTTGCTTAGCCTGTATAATAGTCATAGTACCCTAGGAATAATGTTAGCATATTTACGTACTCGCGCAGACAGCATGGCTGGTTTTCATCACCCTGGAGACCCCTACTTCCCTAATCAGGGAAACAACGGGTGGCTAGAGGAGGAGGAGCCTGAGGAAGAGCCTAAAGAGGAACCTGAGGAGGACCCCGAAGAGGAATCTGAGGGGGAACCGGAGGCAGAAGTCGAGGGCGAGCCTGCCGAACCCGAAGAAGACGAAGAACATTTCGGAGAGGAGCTCGATGACAGCGAAGGGGGTGATTCGGACGCAGAGTCCGAGGTCATCGACCCCCCTTACCCGATCAGGGTGCCTGCTTACCGTGTGGGCCCCACTGGACCTACCCCTCCTTGGGGCATTGATCTCTAGAGATGGAGCAGACATTAGGGACAGCGACCCCCGTTTGGCATGTCACGTGAGTTCTTCGACCTGAGGGACGGAGGACAGGCCGACCGAGCCCTACCGGTCATGGTGAGACGATTACGGGACACCGGCGACCTTGCTCAGGGCACCGCTGATCAAGTACGCCAGTTGTGGACTAGGGTCGAGCGTGCGGAACAGGAGACGCGTGACGTCCTACGGGAGTTTCACATGCGGCAGGTGAGGTGGGAGTCTCGACTTCAGGACGCAGAACGCCTAGTGGCTCGTCTTCAGGGAGCGTCCACATCTTCAGCACCACCTCCTGACGCAGCTCATCGCGGTTAGGGATAGACTTATCATAGTAGGTCATTAGGAACTATGTTATGTACTCCGGCTCTATGTTTAAGTGACTACACTACTCATGGAGCCGTTATGCTGTCGGATTAGTGTCACATATGTATGCTCCCACGAGCAAATTTCCTTGTATTAAATGCGGATAACATTAATGAACTTTTGTGTGTTTTGCTATGATATTATCAGTTGTTATGTGTTGAGACGTTATGATTGTATGCTCGATGGTAGTAATGTTAAGGTTCGTATCATACACCTAGTTAGTAGGATCACAACCTCACAGAAACCACGTACACTCAACGTCTTTCCGTTCATGACAGAAAGATGCCTCGCCCAGCTACTCGCGGAAATCCCGAACCAACCCCGCCCGAAGTTGACTCCACTGCTTTCCAGGCAGCCGTGTCTGCTGCGGTCACAGCAGCTATGGCACAACTTCACCGAGGGAACAACGGAGGAGGTAACGGGCAAGGATCCGGAAGTTCGAACAACGGGACGAATCAAGGACCCACTAAAACGTGAACCTACAAGGATTTTGCGAACGCCAAACCCCGAACTTTCAACGGCACTGGAGGAGTGATTACCCTAAAGCGATGGATCGAGAAGGTAGAGTCGGTATTCGAGATATGCAAGTGCCCCGAGCAGATGAAAGTGAAGTTCGCGGCCTGCACTTTTGTGGATCAAGCACTCACTTGGTGGAATGGACACGTAGAAGCTATGACGCTCCCTGTCGCCAACTCTATTCCCTGGGCAGAAATGAAAGAAATGTTAATGGCTGAGTACTGTCCCCGAGGTGAAATACAAAAGATGGAACAGGAACTATGGAATCTCACTGTGTAGAATGGGAACATCGATGCCTACATAACGAGATTTAGCGAACTATCTCTGTTGTGCCCGGGTATGATTACATCAGAAGGAAAGAAGATTGAACGATTCATCTGGGGACTGACATCCCCCATTCAAGGGAATGTGATAGCTGCGAACCCTGAAACGTTTGATAGTGCAAAGAGATTGGCAAAGAGGCTATATGATCATAACCACAAAAAGGGCGAGAAGCCAGTGGAGACTGAGAAGAAAAAGGAGGATGATGGCAAGAAAGGGCGGAACAACAAGAGAAAGGGGCGTCAGGGCCCCGAGACCTCTAAAAAGCAGCAAACAGTGGCAGTTAACGCTGTCACTGCGCCGGTTCCAGCCACACCACATGCTCCAGCCTCAGCTGCTTCAAATGCTTCAAGACCCTATTCCGGTAATCTTCCCAAATGCAACAAGTGCGGTTTCCATCACCAAGGAGAATGTAGGGAGTTCCATTGCACCAGTTGCAACCGAAGGGGACACACTGCAAGGTTCTGCAGGACTTATCCTTCTCAGAACCAGAGTCAGGGAAACAACCAGAACAACAACAACCACCGCAATAACAACAACACCAATGCCGACAGCAACAATACAGGGCCTAGCCACACCTGTTTCGGGTGCGGAAGGACGGGACACTTCCGTCGGGATTGCCCTAACAACAACAACTCAGGAAACAGAGTAGCAGGAAGAATGCTGACTATGGGTCAGAGTGATGCAGTTTAGGACCCCGCAGTTGTGACCGGTACGTTTCTCCTAAACCACACTTATGCATGCATCTTATTTGATACCGGAGCGGAGCGAAGTTTCGTAAGCGAGAAGTTTAAACATTTATTAAAACAACAACCCCAGAAGCTAAATGAAACCTATACGGTGGAAATGGCCAATGGGAAAACCGAATCCACCAGGGAGATCTACATCGGATGTACCGTAACCCTCAACCAACACGTCTTACGAATAGATCTGATGCCAGTATCAATTAGGAGTTTCGATGTGATTATCGGCATGGATTGGTTAAGCCCCCACCATGCTGAGATTATGTGCCATGAGAAGGCCATTCGCCTTCGTCTCCCAAATCACGAAACCCTAGTAATTTACGGAGACAAACCCAGTACAAATCTTCGTCTTATCTCGTGCATCAAAGCACAAAAACACTTGCGAAAGAACAATTTGGCGTTCTTGGCTCACATAGTGGACAAGACCAAAGAAGAAACTAACATCCAAGACATTCCAGTAGCATGTGAATTTCCGGACGTGTTTCCCGAAGATCTTCCAGGAGTACCCCCAGAGAGACAGGTTGAGTTCCGAATCGACCTCGTTCCAGGAGCAACTCCTCTTGCTAAATCACCATATCGATTGGCTCCTGCTGAAATGCAGGAATTGTCCAGCCAACTCAGTGAGCTTCTGGACAAGGGATTTATCCGACCTAGCTACTCGCCATGGGGAGCTCCGGTGCTCTTTGTCAAAAAGAAGGACGAATCTTTCAGAATGTGCATCGATTACAGAGAGCTGAATAAACTCACTGTAAAAAACCGCTACCCACTCCCGCGAATCGATGATCTATTCGACCAGCTCCAAGGAGCTAGTTATTTTTCTAAAATAGATTTACGGTCCGGATACCATCAAATCAAAGTCCGAGAAGAGGATATTCCTAAGACTGCTTTCCGAACCCGCTACGGACATTATGAGTTCGTCGTAATGCCCTTCGGTCTAACAAATGCACCCGCCGCATTTATGGACCTAATGAATCGAATCTGTCGACCGTTCCTGGACAACTTCGTCATTGTGTTTATCGATGACATCCTCGTCTATTCTCGAAACAAAGAGGAGCATGGCCAACATCTCCGACAGATCCTAGAAACTCTGCGAATGGAAAAGCTGTACGCCAAACTCTCCAAGTGCGAGTTCTGGCTCCGGAGTGTGAATTTCCTAGGCCACGTAGTTAGCCAAGACGGAATTCATGTGGATCCCTCTAAGGTCAAAGCTGTGGAAGGATGGGCAACTCCGACTACGCCCACCGAAATTCGTCAGTTCTTAGGCCTAGCAGGCTACTATAGGAGATTCATCCAAAACTTCTCTAAGATCGCCAAGCCGCTTACCTTGCTTACGCAAAAGGGCGTGCCATTCAAGTGGACAGACCGACAAGAGATTGCGTTTCGAACCTTGAAGCAAGCTCTCTGCAGCACTCCTGTGCTATCTCTACCTGAAGGAACGGAAGATTTTGTGGTCTACTGTGACGCATCGAATCAGGGCTTAGGTTGCGTTCTCATGCAACGTGGAAGGGTGATAGCATATGCGTCCCGCCAACTAAAGACGCACGAAGTAAATTACACGACCCATGACCTAGAACTGGGAGCCGTGGTCTTCGCTCTGAAAATTTGGAGGCACTACCTATACGGTACAAAGTGCACCATCTTCATGGACCACAAGAGCCTCCAGCACATCTTGAATCAGAAAGAGCTGAACATGAGACAACGAAGATGGGTGGAATTGCTCAACGACTATGAATGCGAGATCAAGTACCATCCAGGCAAGGCCAACGTGGTAGCTGATGCATTAAGTCGGAAGGAGTACTCTAATCATCGTACGAAAACACACTCGATAACCATTCAATCTCATCTAGCCACTCAAATTGCATCAGTCCAGGCAGAGGCTATGAAAGCGGAAAATAGAACTAGCGAGGCATTACGCGGGATGGAGAAGAACCTAGAAGTCAAGGAGAATGGGGTATACTACTTTATGAACCGTATTTGGGTCCCAAAAATCGGAGGATTTAGGGAGACCGTTATGAAGGAAGCCCACAAGACACGATACTCCATTCATCCTGGTTCGGACAAGATGTATTTGGACATTAAACAACACTATTGGTGGCCTAACCTGAAGGCGGAAATCGCGACTTATGTTGGTAAGTGCCTTACGTGCGCCAAAGTGAAAGTGGAGTACCAGAAACCTTCCGGATTGTTACAGCAACCGGAAATCCCTGAGTGGAAATGGGAGGGGATTTCTATGGACTTCGTGACCAAGCTGCCCAAGACGTCGGACGGATTGGACACCATATGGGTAATAATCGACCGACTGACGAAATCTGCCCATTTCCTGCCAATCAAAGAATCCTACAAGATGGAGAGACTGACACGTTTGTACCTACGAGAAATCGTAAGACTCCATGGAGTGCCAAAATCTATCATCTCGGATAGGGACAGTAGGTTCACATCGCGCTTTTGGCAATCACTCCACAAGGCAATGGGTACTCATCTCGATATGAGCACCGCATATCACCCACAAACGGACGGTCAAAGTGAACGAACCATTCAGACGCTTGAAGACATGCTTCGTGCATGTGTGTTAGACTTTGGAAAGTCTTGGGATACCCACCTACCGTTGATCGAATTCTCATATAACAATAGTTACCATTCGAGCATCAAGGTGGCTCCTTTCGAAGCACTGTACGGGCGTAAATGTAGATCACCGTTATGTTGGGCGGAAGTAGGTGACACCCAACTAGCAAAAACGCATACGTCAAACAGGGCACTAACGGGACCGGAAATCATTCGCGAAACCGCAGAAAAGATCGTTCAGATCAGAGCTCGATTACAGGCATCGCGTGACCGACAAAAGAGCTACGCCGATAAACTGCGAAAGCCCTTAGAATTCCAGGTCGGTGATCGAGTATTGTTGAAAGTCTCACCCTGGAAAGGGGTTATACGTTTCGGAAAATGGGGAAAGCTGAATCCGCGATACATTGGACCTTTCGAAATCGTCGCCCGAATAGGCCTAGTAGCATACAGACTACAACTACCCGCGGAACTAAACGGTGTACACCCCGTGTTTCATGTCTCTAATCTGAAAAAGTGCCTATCAGATGAAACCCTTGTCATTCCGCTTGACGAAATCGAAATCAATGAGAATCTCCTGTTCGTCGAAGAACCAGTCGAAATCATGGACAGGGAGGTGAAGCGTACTAAACAAAGCCGCATCCCGATCGTGAAGGTACGGTGGAACGCAAAGCGTGGGCCAGAATTCACTTAGGAACGCGAAGACCAAATGAAACAAAAGTACCTTCACCTATTCTAGCAGTCTCAAATCTATCCTTCAAACAGAATTTCGGGACGAAATTCCCTCTAACGGGGGGATGATGTCACAACTAGAAATTTTGTGTCATGTAATCTATACACTCAAGTTAATGTGAATCAAAAACTTAAGAACATGTGAGACACCTATTATTATGACATCAAAACTTCAATCAAATACATCATACAAGTACTACAAATAGTCATCAAACAATTGGAAACCCTAGAAGTCCTTGTTTAAGTCCGTTTTGGATTAGGACTTCCTTATTGGATCTAAATGGACCAATAAGCTTCCAATTAGACTATCATGGGCTTAGAAACCTAATTGGGCTCTAATTGGACCCACACTAATTTATTTCAACATTTTGGGCCATGTTGGGCCTAGAATGAAATGAATTAAAAGCTTTGATCCATGAATAACCCAAACTAGTCCAACAAAAATGTAAAAATCACTATTTTGTTCTATAAGGCCAAGGAACACCCTAACTAACTCTAATTTTGGGCTTAAGGGGAAAAAGCCCAAATTTTTCTTTTCCCTTTCAAATTCTCGGCCCAAGGCCCAAACCCAAGGAAAAATGGAAGTGTTGACTTTGGATGCCACCTCACTATTACCCAAAGGATATCCATGCATTGTATCTCATTCTTCCATGCAAGTATCACTTCAAAGATCACCTCACTTCTTCCTCTCTCTCACTCTCGGCTACAAGCACACACACACACACCACAAAAATCTCTCAAACCCTCTCAAGAACACTCAAGAACACTCCTCCCTCTCCTCTCCAAAAATCTCGAAAATTAGGGGCTTTCAAGAGGATCTTGCAAGTTAATCATCATCTAAGGTAAGATTATGCTTGGATCTATGGTTTAGATTCTTCTTGTTATCAAAATCCTTTCCTAATCTATGCAAAAATCGTGATCTTGCACCCTAGAACCATCTCAAACTCGAGATCTACCAAGGAAAGGTGCTAAGGCCAAAAATCATCAAGTTTTCCTCCATCTTTTCTTCCAAAAACCGAAACCACACCCAAGGTGAGCTTCATACCCCCTATTTTCTGTTTTTATGAGTTTTGTGGGGGGGGGGGGAATACAAGTGAAAGTGTAGATCTATATGTGTTTTGTATGCCTTGTATGATTTCCATGCATATATGTATGCATTTGTGTGTTATAATGTTGGATCTAGCCATAAAACCCCTCAAAACCGAGATATATCTTGTGTTAAATGATTTTAGCTTCAAATATATTTCTAGATACAAAGTGTTTGAAGAAAAATGGTTAAGTGGTTTAGTAACAATTTTCTTTGGGTTAAAAACACAAATTTTGGGCCTAAAATGTGAAAAATACAAAATTAAGGGCCCAAATTGACATACCACGAATTATGATGGATGAGGTGTGCCAAAACAGTTTCAATAAAACAATTTCTGGAAATTTACTCATTTAGAGGATTAAAAACATAAATTTCAAGCTTAATGGGCTAAAAATGACATTTTCGGCCCAATGAGACCCATTATGCGAGATTTTCTGTTTTGGAGGGCCAAAACTGTCTTTTTCTGTAAAACAGTGGACTATAAGTGTTCCAAATCCTTTTCAAAGGTTTAAAATGCTTTTTAAATTTAAAAAGGACCAAAGTTGCAAAAATCTTACAATTTGGGCCAAAATTGTCAAAGTTGCGAAAAAGAAGGGTTATAACCGAGAAAACTGAAATTTCAGGGACTTAAACTGTTTTCATTGATAAATATGCTGAAAAATATTAATTTCAATAATTTTTGGTGTTAAAATGTCAAGAAAATTAATTTAAGGACCAAACCGGAAAGTATTTAAGTAAAGGGTTGAAAAAGTACATTTTACAAACAAGGAGGGGCTGAAAACAGAAAATTTTCAAGACTAATTCAATGCATGCAATTTGACCAAATAATGGTACCGCGACTATCGACGAAACACAATACACTACAATACCAAAATCGTTGTAAAACGAATTGGTTCGGTCTCGAACCAATGAAAATCCGAAACTACTAACATGGCGACACTACGATACATACAAATAACGTTTGGGAACTAAACTTACATACGAGTGTGCACAGACGTCTACGCACCATCTTTGGGCCCCAAAAGTGTAAAATCTTGTTTGTTGGGCCTAGCTAGCCCAATGACCTGATCTTAAGGCCCGAAGACATTTTTTTTCTACGAAGTGTTGGGTTTCACCGACTTGGCACAACGTAGAGGGACTTTCAATGGCTTGTATACTACTGGTCCCCAAGGGTCCTTTGGTATTGCTAGTAAAGTCTACATTTTGCGAGGCGGGTCGGGGACCCCTCGTACATTTTTATCCCCAACCGGTTAATGGAGTCATCGAGGTCTTCGTGTCCTCTTTCTCTTCGGATGTGGGACTACACATAGTCAGGGCGATTGGATAACGTGATTAATATGGACGACGCCTACAGGATCGTTAGTATAGCTATAAACTGGTCGTTTGTGTAATGCGTGTTTGTAGCAAATAATCATGCTCAAAAATAATCCAACGTCGCCTGGGACTGACACTACATGCTATGCAATGGTTTCAATGTAACTTCATGGAATTCAAGAAATCAGGAAAACATCGGGTTTTCTTGGGGTTTTCAATACATACGGATTCGAAATGCATACAAATTTTAATGAACAATTTTTACAAGTATAGAATCAAACAAGCATACCTATGGATCTTCACAAACATTTTCGAAGGCTTTTCATTTAAGAAAATATCGGATTTTCTGGTGGTTTTCAAACAATACAAACATTGGATTTCAAACACTACTTATGAACTCACCAACATTTCATATGTTGACGTTTTTCAAAATACTTGTATTCTCAGGGAACCAGTGAACCAAAGGAAATCATATTCAGTGATGGCTTGCAGTGTATTGGTGTACGAATCGAACAATTTATTTTTGGGAATGTAATGTTTAAACAATGTATGACATGTAAACGCTACTGGTTGTACTATATTAATGCACGGTGACGAATGTTGTTATGTTTCATATATATTCAATGTTATGGTATTCAATTGAGTCACGACAGCCCCCGGACGTTTCCGCCGTCTGGTTCGGGGGTGTGACAACGAATCCCGAACTAAGGAATGTGGTTGTGACTCTAGCATACTTGACACTGATATCTTCAACAAGCCTCTAATTGATCATACAAGTTGTCTTAAAAGTCTTCACTCTTGTATTGATTCTGAAACTTATAAAATTTACGAAAATCACAAAAATATGTTCATTGCCTTTATTATTTACTAACATCACTCATAAAAATTACAAATATAAACTTCTAGCTTGTGTTACCAAAGGAGTATAAACTGTATGCTCGTATCTAATAATCACAAAATGGTAATATGTATGTGTATGTGTGTGGGGTGTGTGTGTGTGTGTATATATATATATATATATATATATATATATATATATATATATATATATATTGAAAGGACACTTTAAGTAACCATTTAGTTAGACATGTAAGTAGTAGTTAGCAGGTTGAGTAAGAAACACTTCTTCTATCCATTTGACTTCATAATGCTGTGAACTTCCAAGGAGGTTTTTTAGTTAAGTGTTGTCTTCCATTTAAGCTCCTATACCTCTTTAAGAAGCCATGCTTTGCCATTTAAGAAGGGATGCTCCATTCTGTCACTTTCCTTAGTATATAAAGAAGAGATAGATGTAAAAACTAACTAGCTTTTTTGTCATTAATTCTCTTCTATTTGGCTGCCAAATCTGAGGACTTCCAAGCCTCTTTCCATCTCCTTCTTCTTGAAATTTGGTGCTTGATTTAAGTGTTCATAATTTGCTTCTCCTTAAAGCTTGTTTGGTGTATGTCTTAATGGCTTAAGAATAACTTAATACAAATGAAGACTAGCTTATTTTAAAGGTTGATCATTGCTTGGTGGATACATTATAGAGAGGTTCTTCTTTGGAGCATCATGCGATCTTCATCAATTTCCAATCTCCCATGAGAATCAAAGTCTTCAATGGTTGTAAGACTTTTCCTTCTATGCAAAATGATCATTTTCGTGTTAAAATGGTTTTAAGTGAATTCTAATTATAAAGCTTTCTTTGATGTTTTGGCACTTTTGGGAAAGCAATTTTAAATAAAACCCAATAACCATGCAAAGAAGCGGTAAGTGAAAAGGACACTCATTCAACAATCATTTATATGTCGTTTCCTTATACCTTTCTTATAGCATGGTCTCATGAATTAGGACCACTCTCTTGATTCGACTAACGATCTATTTAATCATTTAGTTTTACATATACTATATATAAACTATTATAATTACATGTAACGTGTATTTTAAACAATTTAAAAATACAAGACTTAAACATAATTTCTCTAATTCACTTTTAATTAATTAAATATTTTTAAATCAATTTTCTACAATTTCAAATTACTTAGGCATATTTATCCTCGTAGCTTAGTTATCTAGGTTTAACAGATAAAAACAATACTCAAATCTAAAGATAAATTCTAAAACTTGAAATTATAGCTTAGAAATTGGAACCCTAAAATCTGTAAAAAAAAAAAAAAAAAAAAAAGGTATGCCGCGTCCAGCTATGGGTGCATCGCATCCAACTATGGGCGTGATGCGTCCTACGATTAATAGTTTTCTTCGATTTTTTTAGTTTTTTCAAATAGTGCTCATAATTAAAACCTAATGGATCTAATACCACTGAAGGATTTTATATGCATCTATACACAAATTTTAGGCAACAAAAGCAATTACTAATAACCCTAATTGTACATGCACCCTCGATTTGGATTTTACTATTATACAAACCTACTTTCAAAACTATGAATTTAAACTTCCAAGAAGGATAGGATTACTAACTTTTAAAGTAAATTTAGATTTACTTTGATTCCCTTAAGGATCTTGAAACCTTTGTTGCTTTTGGAAGGATCTAAACCCAAAATACAAATGCTTCTAAAGACTCACATCCAAGAGATTAAACACTAAAAAATTAAGGAGATGAGAGAGGGATTACAAAAACCAAATTCTCAGCCTTGCAATTGTCTGGGATTAGATTTATGAAGGTCAGTGATGTCTTTATATAGTTGAGGTAACTTGCAGATAAAGTTGATTTGAATTAATTAAATAATCAGATTTAATGCTAATATATATCTTTTCTTTATCAACTACTAGGAACGATTCTATAAGGCTTTTAGAGCCTCTCAAAATTGTCCTCTCCTTTTGGGGATTCCAGAATGTTCCTCTTGCTTAACTATTGAACAATTAACATTTAGTCCACGTACCTTTAAATAAATCATGATCAATTCTAATCAACTCCAAATTAATATAAATAAATTTTAACCAATTTTTTCTTAATTTATTAACCTCTAAAAAATTACTAACCTACTTGTCTCATTCTCTTTAATCACTTTATAGATAGTTAGCTATTGAGGGAAACCCTAAAAGTATTTTGTTATTATTCCCAAAGTTACCAATTAGTTATGACATTGGACACCTATTTCCAACAGTGTATTTGTGTCGTGTCGTGTCACTCACAAACTAGTGTATTCGGGTCTCGAATTTCCAGGTATACTCTTAAGTGGTATTCTTATAATTTAGGATCTGCATTTAATTCACTAAACTCGAGTTATTGTTCATGATTGATTTGTATCAGTGGAGGTGGTTTGGGTTTAAAAATAGTCTCAGTGTGTTATTAATTATTAGGTATGCTTGTTCTCATGATGTCGTGGGCATCTTAAGCAAATAATGATTTCACTACTCGAATGCACTAAAGGATAACACATGGTAGCATGGTCGAATCATCAAGGACACATCATAATGGTCAATGCCTCTTTGCGTAAAAAACATATTATTAAAAACCAAATAAATATAAAAAGGGGATTTTGATTAGAAATAAAACTAAAAATTACAGTGAAATAAATTAAAGGATATTCAATAATAAAAAGCAAATTGAATTCTGTTGCGATTTTCCTAATCATGCAATCAACAATATCTTAGTTATTCAAAATGTGTTTTATCTAAGCTAGTATTGAGAACAACCAATAAGCTCTAGTACATTCTGTTTTACCTAATTAGTTAATCAAAACAAGCTCTTCAATTAACCTTAACTTTTTAGTGATCAAATTAAACAAGCTCTTAATTAAATTCAGAAAGGAAGCATTATGATATGTGTAAAACTCAACAATATTCAATATTTCTTATAAGCTTGGAAGCATAAAAATATGAAACTTCAGTTTGTATCATAGATAAGCCCCAACCTGGAACCAATATGATACTTGTTACTTATTATCAGTTGATTAGAACAATTACGGAGTCTATTAACTGATTAACTAGAATGATTAAACACTAATTAGGTGATCAGGATAAAAAGAATCAAAATCAAATATTCATTAAGATCAAAACTGAAATTATTAGCTAGAATCACAAATCAAAAACCAAGTCTAAAAAAAATCTTGAAATACAAAAATAGACATTAAACTACTAAATCTTAGTAATCTAACTGAATGAGATGATCCACAACCATCAGATCTTCAAAAATTGATGAAAACGGAGAGAAATCCCCTCAAAAAATTTCTACAAATGGTTTTTCATCATCTGAGAATGTATAGGGTACAAACCGATTAGATGGGAGGTATTTATATACGAGCCAACAACAAAAAATAAGAAGAGGTGAAAAAAAAACGATCAAATTTTTGGGAAAAACAAGATCGTTTTGATAGTGTTTTTTTTAGAAGTCCTGAATTTTCCATTTAATGAAGTACAATGCTATTTTTGGCATAAATCTAAAAAACAAGATCAAATAAACACTTCGACATCCTGAAACTTAATTTATGGTTTGGAAAAGTCATGAAGATGAAACACGATCAAAAGCATGATCGTTTGGTGAAAAAAAAACGATCGAATTAACTCTGAAATGAACGTTTTGGACACGAACAATTTAGTTTCAACAAATCTGATCCATCTTCTAAATCCCCGCTCCACTCAAAATATGTGAAAACGATATAAAAATGCGAGCAATACGGGAATTGTGACTAAAATTATGAGTTGGTCATTGTTTAAACTAATACAAATGCAAATACGTAAATATGTTGATAAATGTTAATAAAGACTACTATAAAATATGCATGAAAAGGCATCTAACAAATCTCCTAAGCTTAAACCTTACTTGTCCTCGAGTAATAAAAAGACTAAACATTATAACTAAAATGGGAAGATGTAGATGACATAAAAAGAACTTAGAATAAAAAATGAAACAAAATTAAGGAAAGTAAAAAATTTGAACTTTAATAAGACACTTCATTTTTCTCTTTTACTTTTCTTCTTCCTTTTTTTCACATGATGAGACCTTACATCAAGGAAGCTCCAATAGAATCACTACTTAGACAATTATCACAATACCTTCCATATTTCACAGACTCCTGAATTCACGAAGAAGTTGAATAGTGTGAACCAATGTACCTAATATGGTTGTAGACTAGGAAATAATGTACCTAATATGGTTGTAGACATTTCTGATTTTGACAAAGAGTTTGGCGAAAAATCTAATTTTCAGCACTCAAAAGATTCTTTTATTTCCCCAAGCATTCTTCGAATTAATACCATATCTTTATTGAAAGGAGATAAAAATAAAACTACGCATCGGGTTGCCTCCCGAAAAGTTGTCATTTTTTAAAGCCGTTAGCTTGACTTTGCTTAACTAGATTTGTTAACCGGTGTTGTTGGGACATATCTGTAGCCCGATTCTTTTCTTCCTCACTCCTGATCCCTTCAGACGTGGCATAATTGGTGGATCTCAAACTTGCTCAACACCCTTGAAAACATTAGATTTTTATCGAAAGACTCTATTTTCAGATTTTTGATTCGTTTTTGTTTTTCTGTCTTCTTCTTGGCAATCACCATCTTCTCTTCTTCCCCAAGCTTATCTTTTTCTTTCAATTTATTTTATTCACCAAAACTCAAATTTCTATATGAAAACATTTTTTGCACAAATTCATCAAAAAACTCATAACAGTCCTTAGACAAAGGTCTGTTGGTAACTAGAAAATTAACAGATAATGGGAGGACATTAACTGAGGCGCCTAAAGCAAGCATGGATTTTGGAAAAATTAGACTTCCTAATTTATAAGGAATTAAGAAAATTCTTGGATCCTATCACTTTGGGGGCAAGTGTTTTGTAAAATTGAAGAAATATTTTCACTAGCTTTAACCGTTTCATTAGTTTTTGGTTTTTTCTTTAAAGAACACATTTCTTTTAAGAACTTGGCATAACGAGGAATTTGTTTAATAATATCAAGTTAAGGAATATTTACCCCCATCTTACGAAAGGTGTCAATGATTTCCTCGTTCTCTCGCTCGCACTTTGTGCTCTTCAGCCGCGATGGGATGGTGAGATTGGCTTGTACACCTGCTGAATCGTCTTGGGTTGCTTGAGAGTTTCTTTTTCCACCTTTTTTCAGCTTTTTTTCTCACCCAAAATCTCTTTAGTTTCTTCTTCAGCCTCTTATTCTGGTTCGAATTTGCTTAGGTCTTCGTAGCTCTTCCGACTTCTCAAGGAAATTACAATCACGTTATGCCTTGGATTATGTTCAGTCTAAGCAGATAATTTTCCTTTAGACTCCATTCGACCCATGGAAGTGGCAAGTTTAGACATTTACTGCTCCAAATTTTTTATACATACTCTAGCTTTAGTTTGGAACAAGTGAGTGTTGGTGGATTAAATTTTAACAATATCTTCTAATGCCACAATGGAGCTGCCAGATTGTTGATTTAAGGGTTGATTCTAAAATTGCTGTTGCTGATAATTTTGTTGGTTCAGATTCTGATAAGTCGGCTGCTGAAACTGATTCTGCTGAAAACCCAGCGGTTGAAAATATCGCTGCAGCTGGAATCTGGTTGGATTTTGATATTGTTGTCGTTATTGAAAATAATTCTGAAAATTTTGCTGATAGCCTCCGAAAACTTTTACTGCAATTGTATCTTCTTGCAATAATGGGCACATGTCAGTAGGATGCTTCGTCTTTAAGCAGATTCCACACTGTTTTTTCACAACTCATTTTTCTTCGTCAGCAACAACACCGCTTTGGTCAGTTCAGAAATATGAGCTTTCTAAATGATGTGAGCTAACTTCGTTCACAACTCGAGGTTGTCACACCCCTGGAGGAGAATGGCAGAAATGTCCGGAGGCAAGTGACATCATTGTACAGTATCATAACAATTGAATATAAATGAAACATAGCAAATCCAAACATCATACATAAAGATATCAAACTTACATTGTCTTACATCATGTTTATGGTCTCAAATTACACAAAAGAGAAAAAAGTGAGTAAATTCCAAACTACAGCAAAATAATTTTGAATCCGCATTCCACTAACCTGCTTACTGATTTCTAGAGAATACAAGTTGTTTGAAAAGTGTCAACATAAAATATGTTGGTGAGTTCATAAGCATTTTGTATAAAAATCTATGATAGTTAGAAAACCAGAAAATACAATATTTTCTTGTCAAAATAGTTGTATGTCATGTTTCCAATCAAGTATAGTTGCATGTGTGTTTTAGTTTATCGTTTTCGAAATCGTAGAAAATTGTTTTCCCCAGAAAATTCTATATTTTCTGTTGTGCAAAATAGTAGTCTTAAAAACCCAAAGACTTGTGTGGTAAAAGCTTTGTTTAATGTATCCAAACAATAGTTGTTTATAATTGAAAGGTGTAACTTGCATAAATTTCTAAATAATGCTGTTATATTCTAAGTGAGTCATTATAACCATACTAATATGACGGAGTGTCTATCCTAACATTCTTCAGGCCTTGATTTCGTTTAAGACATTTGTCACCCTAGACTGGTCGGTCTTGCTATAGCAAACAACAAAGGTGCGGGGTGTCAACCCCGTATAGCTCTATATACACAAATTCTCGCTCTCCCTCCAGGAGACTCTGGTTATCAGTCTGTTGGGTAGCGGATTTATTTTGTATTGCGTCATTGGGCTCGGTTAATAGTCCAAGTTTTGTTACTCCGGTTTGGGCCTGTCCAACTGTGAGCTGATAGGGTTTAGTATATAATAATGTGCTTGCATGCATATTGGGTTATCGATTGATAGAGTAACGATTTAGAAGACGATAGCTTCACAGAATTATTTCTTCATCGTTCTTGTAAACCCTAAATCCTCTACAGTAGATGTTCTTCATCGAGCTCTGCTGAGGATTGTTGATTAATCATTCGACATACTTGATCCACACTTGTGTTCTTGCTGTTTACTCGTTTATTATTTTACCTGTTTTATAGATCTAATCGATCTTCAAGTTAGTTGTTAACTTATCAATTGGTATCAGAGCAGGAGGCTGTGTAATTGATACACTTCTTTTCTGTGAAAAAGGTTTCGATTAGGGTTATTCTGCATTTACTGATATTTATTGAGCCGTCATCTCATAATTGACGTAACTCGATATTTATTGTTTTGCCCTAATTTGATATATTACAAGTCTGATCTTTGAACAGGTTATTCGATCAAGTATGGACGAGTCGCAATCCAATCTTATTAATATTTCGAACAACATTGGATCAACAACGAAGATTCCCATCCTGTACACCCATGATTATGAAGTCTGGGCGCATCACTTTGAAGATTATGTTATAGGATCTGAGGATAATGGATACCTCATCTGGGAAGCAATCGTTTCTGGACCCTTTTCTCATTCAACAACTTCAAGGATTATTAAAACTCAAAAGGAGTATAATGATCTTCTGAAAGATGTTAAAGATATTGCACAAGACGAAAAAGATAAATTTCAGTGCAATATCAAAGCGTTAAGATTAATCAGATTCGCTCTTCAATCCGATACTTTTAGGCTGGTGAGTTCATGCACGACTGCAAAAGAAATACGGGACAGGCTACGAGAATTGTACTCTACGAACGAAGATCTTGAACACTCCATTCAAACCTTACTCTTGTCCGAGTTTGGTGAATTCAAGCAAGGAGCAGAAGAAACTGTGACTCAAACGTTCGATTGCTTCAATCATCTTCTTAGCAAGATGATTAAACATGACATTGAAAGGAAGATAATTGAGTAGAAGGTTACGTTTTTGAACAGACTCAGATCTGAGTGGAGAGCAGTTGTGTCCACAGTTAAAGCACACGAGCAATTTAAATCCTATTCTTTGGCGAAACTGGTGGGCATCCTAAAATCTCAAGAAAAGATCGTGTTACAGGAGAAAAATGTGGTCTCAAGCCTGGGTTCGTTGGCCCTCCTGTCCAAAAGCAAAGCGGTGATGGAAGAAGAAGATCTCAACTTGGAGGACTATGACCTCACTTCTGAGGACTATGCTATGATGGTGTCAAACCCCAAGAGGTTCATCAAGAGGAGATTCCCCACCAACAAAAACCGAAATTGGCAGGGGAGTTATAGCTCTGAAAAGGTCAAAGATGA
This sequence comes from Lactuca sativa, assembly GCF_002870075.4. Classification (NCBI taxonomy): domain Eukaryota; kingdom Viridiplantae; phylum Streptophyta; class Magnoliopsida; order Asterales; family Asteraceae; genus Lactuca; species Lactuca sativa. Next base: position 175,117,054 of record NC_056623.2, read on the forward strand.
ACCGAAGGCTGAAGAATCAAAGAGGGAACCGAAAGCTAAAGGAGATTCGGGAGTGAGCTGCTATTACTGTGGAGGAAAGAACCACTATGCAAAAGACTGCGTTCTCAAGAAAATGGCAGAAAAGGATGATGAAAAGGATGAAGAAGCTTTGTTGCAGAAAAAGCTAGATGAAATCAGGAAGAAGAAATCTGCTGCTAACCCTTCTATGAATGCTTTGATTGTGCAGGGTTCGGTAGCTGATGATGAGTTCGATGGCGTGGAGGTCTGGTCAACCGACTCTGAAGATGATGAAGTAAGGAAGCCTTCTCATGGAAAGGCTTATGTGGCGAAAGAAGAGAGTAGTGGAGGAAGGTGCTTGATGGTGTCTGACGTATCTCAGATGAGGGGATACAACACAGATGGTGGGAATGAAGACACGAAGGAGCAACATAATTTGTGCTTTACAGCTAAACCGCTCAGCGTGCAGTTCAACAAGCTTGATGAACTGATCAAGAAGGTACAATCCGTTTTTGTTTCATTCAAAGTCCCACAATGCTCATACGAAAAAGAATTAAAAAGTGTTAATTCAAGAATCTTTCATCTAGACAGTAGTTTAACTCAAACTCGAGTCACCAATTCTAACCTAACTGACCAATTAAACAGGGTGTCTTCGAAGAGTGAGGAACGGCGGATGTGGATCGAACTGAAGGAGTCGGAGTTAATCAAAACAAAAGATGAAAACATTTATTTGCAAAGAGACAATTTAAAGCTTTTAAAACAGCGAAATGGTTTTTGTTTGATTGCTAAACGTCTTTACACTAATATTACTCAGCTTCATTTGGATTGTGAAATAGGACAAAAGATTCATCGCATGATTTTACCCTTCCTCGAGTTTAAGGAGGATGAAATTGATGTTGAAGCGTATAATTGTGAAAGTGTTATTTCATCTGAGGATGTTAATCCGACGTATATGTATGGACTGGACAAAATCGAATCTTTCATTAAGTCCAAGGACCATAAGGACATGCTTAAAAACCTTCTTGATGAAAATGATAAATTGAAACTGAGAACCGAAACCATACAAAAATTTGACTCATTGAACGCCAACTTGAGCTCAGAAAATAAAATTGATGTTGAAAATGCATCTGAGCTTAATGAGGACGACAATATGAGTGAAATTTCTGTTGAGGACACAGTTGACTGTTCAGAATTTGTCAAGAGCGAACCCGAAAACCACAAGAATCTCATTTCATAAAATTCAGTGGAGTTCGCTCTTTTGTCCCAAAAAAGTCCTCAATTCTTGCAGAGAAGGCAGTAGTATACCAAAAAGTAAGAACCACTCCAAAACAGGTGTACAAGGTCACAGGCGTAACCGAACATCAGACCGCTTAACTCACAACTATTGTAAACGAAGACAATGATGATGGCTGTGACGAGTTCTTTTGGTCAGCTCCCATTGACAATGCCGATGAAACGGTTGGTCTATCTGAAAGGACCTCATGGAAAAGCAAAGGCAGATATGTGTCAGAACCTTTGAATAAACCTGAGAACTTTGATGTGCCAAGTACTAGTGGTACGAAAGATGTTCCTCAAGAAAAAGGAATTCCTGCAAAAGAAGTCACATCTCTAAGTGAAACTTCATCAGTTAAGAGTGAACCAACTAAAGAAAAACAGAAACTGAAAGCTAATATTCATCATCAACCGAAGCAGATGAGAAATCAAAAACAGCAAAGGAATCAGAGATACAGGAAGAATCTCTCTGAAAGAAAACAGTTTTGGCAATCTCAGAATGCCTATTTCTCACATCAAGACAGGAACTTAAAGTCAGAGAAAAGTTCTGCTGAATCACAAGAGAGCAATAACAACCGAAAGCAGAGGTTCGATTCAAAGAAAAACATCAACCGAAAGCAAAGGCTCGATTTAGAGAATGATTGCAACCGAAAGCAGAAGTTCGGTTCAGAGAACTACATCAACCGAAAGCAGAGGTTCGGTTCTGAGAACAAAAGAGATCAAAATTCTAGGGTCGGTCCCACCAATGATCAAAAGCAAAAGGGTCACCTAGAATCTCCAGCCAAGAAGTCATCTCAATCTAAGCTCTCTCATTCTAATTCTTCTAATTCCTCAAACTCTTCTAATTCCTCTCAACCCCATCCTAAATTCCATTCTGTTCCTTCTCAAAAATCTCAATCATCAATTGAACAAAAAGGAAAACAGAAGGTCTCATAAGTTAAACCTTAGTCTAAACCTAAAGCAACAAATCCTAATAAAATTAAGGTTTTCACCATCAAAAAGAAAGATGAAACAACACTAATAAAAAGAACATATCTTGTTGACATCTCTTTTACTATTCCTGTTCCTGTGAAAGGCTCACGTGGACCCAAGAAACTTTGAGTTCCTAAATCTGCTTAATTTTTGTAGGTTATCAGTGACAAGCAGTTTGACGAAGAATGGTACGTTAACAGTGGCTGCTCGCGTCACATGACAGGAAGGAAGGAAGAGCTAAGGGAATACAGGTCTCTTTCAAATGGTGAAAACGTCAAGTTCGGGAACAACTCATTCGGCACCATAAAAGGATATGGAATGATTACAAACGGTGATTTCACGATAGGAAAGGTTGCATACATGGAAGGACTACAACACAACCTCATCAGTGTATCTCAGCTTGTTGGAGGTACCGGTCTCAAAGTCTCATTCGACGATGAGGGTTCTGAAATAATTGAGAAGAAGACGAAAAGAGTTATTCTCAAATCGGAGCGTAAAGGCGAAATGTTTCCTCTAAACCTCAAACCCATCAAAGGAAACCCAGCTATCTGCCTGTTATCCAAAGCACAATCTGACGAAAGCTGGTTGTGGCACCGAAGGCTCTCTCATCTCAACTTTAAGGATATCAACAAACTTGTCACTGGAGGTCATGTTCGAGGTCTTCCATTGCTCAAGTACGATAGAGGCCATTTGTGTGCTGCATGTGACATGGGGAAGCAGAGTCGTCAAAGTCATCCATCTATAATAAACACTAAAGTTGTTGAACCACTAGAATTACTTTATATTGATTTATGTGGTCCATCATCTATCGAAAGTATCGGTGGTAGCAAGTACATTCTTGTTATTGTCGATGATTTTTCGCGTTTTACATGGGTGTTCTTTCTGAAGCTTAAATCTGAAGCGACTCACAAGCTAAAAGTGTTCATCAAGCAGATTGAAGTACAGCTGAAGAAGGTCGTTCGCAACATCAGGAGTGACAATGGATTGGAGTTCAAAAATAGAGAATTCGAAGAATTCCTGGCAGAAAAGGGAATTAGTCACAACTTCTCAGCTCCCTACACACCTCAACAGAACGGTATTGTCGAAAGACGAAACCGATCTTTGTGTGAAGCAGCCCGAACCATGCTAAGTTTCACCTCCTTACCTTTATATTTTTGGGCTGATACTATTTATGCTGCTTGTTTTACACAGAACAGGTCATATCTCAACAAGCGCTTCACTCTCACTCCTTATGAGATCCTCAACAACAGGAAACCGAATGTCAAGTTTTTCCATGTGTTCGGTTCACGGTGTTTCATCTTTAATTCCAAAGAACACCGCAACAAGTTCGATGTCAAAGCCGACGAATGGATCTTTCTAGGCTATTCTCTTACTTCTAAAGCATACAGGGTATTAAACAAGCGTTCGAGGAAAATAGAAGAAACTTATTACGTGACCTTTGACAATAGCTTCACAGAATTATTTCTTCATCGTTCTTGTAAACCCTAAATCCTCTACAGTAGATGTTCTTCATCGAGCTCTGCTGAGGATTGTTGATTAATCATTCGACATCTTTGATCCACACTTGTGTTCTTGCTGTTTACTCGTTTATTATTTTACCTGTTTTATAGATCTAATCGATCTTCAAGTTAGTTGTTAACTTATCAATTGCAACCACCCCATTCCTCAAAGGCAACTCACACAACCGAACCTCCTCCTGCAGGCCAAGCCTCTAGTTCGGGTGTGAAGGATAAAGGCAAGAAACTTGCTGAGGATGAAGAGGAAGATGATCAAGAAACCATTGCCGACTTGCTGAAACGCAAAAGTCGACGCAATGATGAAGATGATAATGTTCGTGCGGCAAGAGAAGCTGAAGAAGCTGAACGCAAAAAGAAAGAAGCCGACGACCTTCTCGAGAGTAGGAAAACTCTTTTTCCTGCTTGGACTCTCGAGAGGATGATAAAGGAGGCAATCGACACCCCGAGCATCTTATGGCTTGAACCAGTTATCTCATTTGACTGTTTCAACTCTGTCGACTCTCAGTTCGACATGCCATTGACCCGAAAGGCGTTCATCTTTCACGCCTTCGCCAACGTTGCCGAGTTCCCTCATCCTCATCCGGAGGTTGATCGGGAATTGATTGAATTCTATCTAAAGGCTGCTCAACCTCAATATCAAACCTGGAGCGCTCAGAAGATCATCAACGTTCGGGTCCTGAAACCATACACTGAAGGGAGGTTTATCAACGTTCGATTCAAGGTGCTTAGGGGATCTGCAAAAACCGAACATGCCATCTCTTTAGCAGATCTACCGAACCTCAACCCTCATGACTGGATCATCCTGCACAACATCCTACTGACTAATGAAGCTGAATATGGTCCGATCATTGACCATCTCAAGAGGATGTTGGTGTGCTATATCATGGAGGTCGCACTGATGGATCAGGAGATTGCAAATGTCTTCAAGAAGAAACCGAAGATATCTCCTGTTGGCTCAGCCAGTGATCTAAACCAGATGAAGATGGGAAAAATTGACCCGAGGCGAAACTCCGTCATGTTCACTAGGAGTGAAGGACAGAAATGTCTCTTTGCCTTAGCTGATAAACATCTATATACCACTGCTTGTCTAGAGCATGTGCTGGGGATCATCCATAGATGCAAAGATAATACAGCGGATGATATCAAGTATTTTGACGACATGATACATTGGTACATTCGGTTCAGACAGACGATCATCGCGCTTATCTCACATCTGTTTGATACTGTAAAGAAGAAGGTTCCTGCTGCAGGCCCAAGTAAGAAGACAAAGTGATCTCGCTCCAATTTGACGCAAAGGGGGAGATTGTTGGGTAGCGGATTTATTTTGTATTGCGTCATTGGGCTCGGTTAATAGTTCAAGTTTTGTTACTCCGGTTTGGGCCTGTCCAACCGTGAGCTGATAGGGTTTAGTATATAATAATGTGCTTGCATGCATATTAGGTTATCGATTGATAGAGTAACGATTTAGAAGACGATAGCTTCACATAATTATTTCTTCATCGTTCTTGTAAACCCTAAATCCTCTACAGTAGATGTTCTTCATCGAGCTCTGCTGAGGATTGTTGATTAATCATTCGACATCTTTGATCCACACTTGTGTTCTTGCTGTTTACTCGTTTATTATTTTACCTGTTTTATAGATCTAATCGATCTTCAAGTTAGTTGTTAACTTATCATAAGCCTTATAGGACTTTAAACGTACACTAATATATATAGGTACAGTGAAGATGTGTCTGACTAGAATACTAACAAATATTTGAGCAAATAGCTGAAATCCGTTATTTAGTAAAGAAATATCAATAATTGTACTCATTGACAAGATATTTTGTTTTCTTTTATTGAAAATAATCCACTTTGAATCATATTTATCAAAAATGCCCCAATATTATTGATGATGACAAAAATGGCCCTTCTTTTTATAAATTATCAAATAAAACCCATATTTGTCAAAAGGTGTCATAAGTGGTTCAAAACTATGTGATTTGTTAAAAATGGCCCATTTCTTTTAAAATGCACATTTTAGACTTATATTTAAGAAAATGTTCAAAAAGGCCCTTGTTTATCCAAAAATTTCATTTTCGGTCCTTTAGAAATTGAGATGTTCAATAATTACTCAAATTTAACTCAAGTTCCAAAATGATCCTTATATATATATATATATATATATATATATATATATATATATATATATATATATATATATATATATATATATATGGTCGAAAGTGGTCCCAAATAATTATTATTTCCATAATTTAACCATTTCCAAAATATTTTGTCCAACAACTTGGTTAAGCAAAATTTGAAGCAATCCTAATGGGTTTTGGTCATAACAATTTGTGACATGTATTTTGTAACATACTAGTTCTTGTTTCTATACATAATTTGTAGAACATGGTTCAAACACTGGAGGCTTGCACAAGATTTCGAGTCCTTGGACTAATTCATATGGAGTATTCATAAGATTAGCACATATAACGTAGCATACATGAATAACAAGCAAATATATCGAGATTTAAACAAGGATTTGACTTGTATCCTCCCCCAAAAGCAATGAAAACTCAAAAATAGGAGTATGAAACTCACATTCGGTAGAAGATAGTGTCGTTGAAGAGATGAGGTGAGAACATTGAGCCTAGAACACTTGATGTGTTGGATGAACTTCTTGATGATTTGCTAGCATAAGGTTATGAACACATCAATTTTTTGTGAGTAGAAGATTTAAACTAACTAAATGGATGAATCATGTAGCTAGGCATAATTTACTTACCAAATTTGAGGAAGAATTGTGAAGAAAATGGTTCCTGGCACTTGGTTGAACGCTTGGGAGGGTTTACACAAAATTCACATAAGTGGAAATGAGTTTGGTGAAATGAGAATGGGGTTTACGCTCCTTCATATGGGGATAAGAGTTGGATGGGATGTTTGCTTTGATTAATGATGGGTAATGAGAAATTACTAAGGGTTAATGCATGTTTTACTGGGATTTGCATTGGGACTTTACACATTACAGCTCACCATCACCGTAAACACCTTGAATTGGAAACAAGTTTATTGTCATAATGGCTTTAGACAAGGGTTTACGGCCAAATGGTGGCCTAGAATGGTGTTCGTGGTCAAGATGCTTCTCTTTATGGTGTTCACGGTCAAGATGCTCCCCTTTATGGTGTTCACGGTCCATGTTTGGTGGCTTGAGGTGGTTTACGGCCAAACGACCACTCTTGGAAGTGGTTTACAGCCAAAACATGACTTTCAAGAAGTAATTCACGGCCATGGAAGCTTCCTAGGGAAGTTTTCATGGTCAAGAATGCACATGAACTTTAATGTATGGGTTTTATGTTGATATGATAAACACCTTGAGGTAACTTAAATTTCTTATTATTTGCATTGGCTTAGGAGACTTTAGGGTAGTATAATTATCAAAGATTTCATTACCAAAACACAATAATAGTATAGCTATAACTATTACATATACGAGACTCCTTTGGCTTGGTCTTTGGACTTGAAATTTCCAGTTGTGACATCATCCTCCCGTTAGAGGGAATTTCATTCCGAAATTCTTTTGGAGTCATTCTTACGAACTAGAGAAAAGATGAGGGTATTTTTGCATCATTTGATCATTGCGTTCCCATGTGAATTTAGGTCCGCGCTTGGCATTCCATCTAACCTTCATAATGGGGTTGCAGCTTTGTTTCGTGTGCTTAACTTCTCTATCCATAATCTCGACAGGCTACTCAACGAATATAAGGTTCTCGTTTAATTCAATCTCATCTAGTGGAACTATGAGAGTTTCATCCGATAGACACTTCTTGAGGTTTGACACATGGAATATAGGGTGCATATTACTAAGTTTTGCGGGTAGTTGGAGTTTGTAGGCTACCGGACCAATCCGGGCAAGGATCTCAAACGCTTGAATGTATCGGGGATTTAGTTTACCTCTCTTTCCAAGTCGTATCATGCTTTTACAAGGGGATAGTTTTAATAGCACCCGATCCCCCACATGGAATTCCAGAGGCTTTCGCCTTTTATCTTCATAGATATTTTTTCGGCCCCGCGATGCTTGGAGTGGTGCTCTGATTTGGACTACATTTTGCATTGTTTCTCCAATAATCTCAGGTCCAGTGAGTTTGTTGTTGCACGTTCTCCCTTTTCCCAGCTAGGTGTCTCCCACCTCAGCCCAATAGAGGGACGATCTGCACTTCCGGCCATACAAGGCCTCAAAGGGAGCGGCTCCTATACTTGCGTTGTAGCTGTTGTTGTATGAGAATTCGATTAGGGGCAGGTAAGTATTCCAAGCTTTTCCAAAGTCTATTACACATGCCTGGCGCATGTCGTCTAGAGTCTGAACGGTTCGCTCGCTTTGGCCATCATTCTGAGGGTGGTAGGCAGTGCTCATATCTAGTTGGATTCCTAAAGCTTTCTGGAGCGACTACCAAAAATAAGAGGTGAATCTGCTATCTCTATCAGAGATAATATATATGGGCACCCCATGGAGTCTCACTACATCTTTCAGGTATATTCGCATTAGCCTTTCCATGTTGTACGTATCCTTTATTGGCAGGAAATGGGCGGATTTTGTTAATCGGTCAACGATCACCGAGATAGCATTCAAACCCTCTGCCGTCTTGGGTAATTTGGTTATAAAGTCCATTGTTATCCTTTCCCATTTCTACTCTAGTATTTTGGGTTGCTGAAGTAGTCTCGAGGGATTTTGATATTCCACTTTAACTTTGGCACAAATGAGACACTTGCCCACATAAGTAGCATTCTCCGCTGTCACACCCCAAAACCACGAACGGTGGAAACATTCAGGGGTGGAGGACGTCATGTACAGTATCACAACAGTGTAATATAATAAACAAGCAACAACATCATCCATTGCATTATAAGTAAAGTTTTAATACATGTGTGTTCTTTCGTAGTAATAAGACACCAAAAATATACAATCAAAATAAAAGACGAGACTTGTCTGCTCCGTCTTCTCAAAACCTGGCCACCGTACCTGTCTATTGATGACCTGAGAATACAAGTTATTTTGAAAGAGAAAATCAGCTTTAAAGCTGGTGAATTCATAAGTATTTAAGTGTCATTGCCTTGCTTACTAAAAGCTGTTTTAAAAGTCATGCAAACCTTTAAATGAAAATGTTGATGTAAGTATGAAAAGCCCTAGAAAATCCCTTATTTTCTATCAGTTTGAGATGTAGTCTTCTACCAAGACCCGAATGTTTTGTTATGACAATGTAGTCTTCTACCAAGACCCGAATGTTTTGTTTATGACAATGTAGTCTTCTACCAAGACCCGAATGTTTTGTAAGTAAAATGATAGTTTTTCCTTTGATTGTTTAGTACTAAAGTACTTAGTCTAACTCATCGTTTATGTGAAAGTATCAAAAAATAAAGTAAACAGGAAAATGTACTACTGTAAGTGTTGTCACTGGGTACTAGGACTAACACAACATCGCATTAAGCGAAATATGTAACCTAATGAACATCCGAAGATTGTCCAGAAAAAGTATTAATGTAAGTGTCATCGCTGGGTACTAGGAGTAACACATCATCGCAATAAGCGAAAGGTATAACCTTATGAACAATCAAAGATTGTCCACTTGTCCTCTGTAGCAGCAGCAGGTGGGTGGAGGGGTAAGCCCCGGTTATCGATCTACCTAGTATAAGTAGTAACCTTAGACCTCCGTAGATGGTAATCGACCACTGGTGCTAATCAGTGGGGTTCAGAATGGTAAGTCCCGCTGAGATATCCCATTGAACTGGGATAGGAAAGATAATTTACACAAAAAGTACTAATAAATCATCCTCGTAGTTCTAAGTACAAGTATCCAGGTAAGTGAATACAGGATAATGCACCTATGTAAAAGTGTTCCTGTATGGTATTCATGTAAGTGTGTTCATGTAACAGGTAAGTATACGTATATGTAATCACGTATCAGGTAATGTACTAGTATAGACTCATGAATGAACTGACTCTTGTGTGATTCCTTGTAATAGGAATAATGTTTGATATCTTCAGATTATCCCTATGATAATTTACTGAAAGGTAATTAGTTGTTCAAGTAGGTTTATACACTCTAACTACTCAAGGGTGTGAGAAACTAAATGAAAGATGTAAACTATAACATTAATACATATATAAGAATATAAGTGTATATGCATAGTTTAGTTCAAGAATGTAAAATGGTTTTGTAAGACATCTTATGGGTTTTGAACAATAATTAACAATGACTTGATGTCATTTTAATAAACATTTCAAAAGTAAAACATTTGATAACAACGTATTTTTAAGATTTAAAACCATTTCATGCATCACATTTTGTAGTATATGAAATCTGTTAAATGACAAACACAGTTATAAAATACATATCAATGATTTAATAACATGTTTGTTTCTACTTGTATTCCCCCACTTTTAAAGTATTTAAAATCATTTAAATCATTGATTAGGGGTATGAACTCACCTGTAGTTGGTGATTGGGATGAACTGAACGGTATAGGATTGCTAGATGTCAAGCGAGGACTTCTACACACACTACGATCCTAATGAACATATAATCACACATATATGCACTCAATTAGTCTCAAATTACTAATTGATAATGTTAAGACATCCTAGACATAATAAACACTTTATATAAGTGTTTTAAGCCCTAAGGATTGCATCTAAGCTATTGTGGGACAAGGCACTTGTTTTTAGGGTTCCAAAGGACCTCATATATGAGTTTACTCCCCATATACCATCACACATGGAGTTTACGGTTGTAAACTCTTGAGTTTACGGCCGTAAACTCCCAACCATGGGGGTATTGTGTGTTTTGAAGTCCCAAATGATTCCTAGAATTATTCCAACTTGGTGGTTCAATTCTTGAAAGGGTTTAAGGCCTAGAAACACTCCCTAGAGGAGTTTACGGCCCCAAGGCCATTTCCTTTGGAGTTTACAGCCATAAACTCCGTTGGAATGGTGTTTTTATTGTTTTCAAGTCTCTTGCATATGAAGGATAGGTTCTGGACTTTTACCTAAAGCATATGAAGGCATCTGGCACACTTTGGTGCCCTTCATTCATGTTTACGGCCCAAGAACCATGTCTTGGCCCTAAACTCACTTTGGAAGGTGATTTTGATGCGTTTAAGGCCCTTGATTTATTGGGAACAAGTCTAGGTAAAAACCTAAGGCCTTAGGTGCCTTGAAAGCACCATTTTGAGTATAATTTTGGAGTTTACGGCCTAAGAAACTATTGGGCCGTGAACTCCCAAACTTGGGTGGTTCTTGCTTGATTTCATGTCCCTAACACACTCCTATACAAGTCCAATGCAGTAGTATATCACGGGGAACAGTCTAGGCTTCGTTTCGGGAGTTTACCGCCCAAGAACACCTTGGGGAGTAAACTCCTAAATCTAGTGATTTAGCCATCTAAATCATGTTATAACTACATAATATGCTTCCTAACACTACTAGAAAGAGTTACTCATGTTTTGGTATAAAAACCCGAAGATCCGTGAGAGAGAAAATGGCCTTTCTCTAGTTGGAAATGTGAATAATGAATGAATTTGGTTCAGAATTCTATTTACAGTCCTGAGATATTTTTGGCAGAAAATATTTTTATTCCTGAAATGACCTCTAATATAATAGAGTGATGGAATAATAGAGTTGCACTAAACCCTAGTGCATCCACTCTCCTGATATCTCCTGAAGTGTAAACCCTGAATTACTCAAACTTACACGAAAAAGTCTAAAAATTAACTGTGACTGCTATAACTTCTATTGAAGTGATATAGTTTGTACAGAATGGAAATTTTGGGTTGTCACATCCGCTTTCATATTCGGCCACCAATAATGTTGGTTGATATCCAGGTACATCTTATCGGAACCCGGATGGATAGATTACCTCGTTATGTGAGCCTCATTCATTATCACGTCTCGGAATCCACCGAACCTCGGTGTCCAGATCCGGTCCATAAGATAGTAGGCTCCGTCTTCTTTGATCGTCAGATTCTTTTCCATTCCATGCAATGCCTCATTGGCGATGTTTTCTGGCTTCAAGGCTTCCTGCTGAGCCTCCTTCATCTGTGAGGATAGATAGGAGTGGATGGTCATTGTTAGCGTCTTCACTCGGCTACCCGAGTACTCCTTTCGACTTAGGGCATCGACTTCCACATTTTCCTTGCCTGGGTGGTACTTAATTTCGCACTTATAGTCATTTAGCAGTTTGAGCGATCTCCGTTGTCTCATGTTCAATTCCTTTTGATTAAGAATGTGCCAGAGACTCTTGTGGTCTGTGAAAATGGTGCACTTTGTACCATATAGGTAGTGCCTCCAAATCTTTAAGGCGAAGACCACAACTCCTAGCTCGAGATCGTGCATGGTGTAGTTTACTTCATGGGTCTTTAGTTGCGTAGATGCGTAAGCTATCACCTTTCTGCGCTGCATAAGCACGCAGTCTAAACCTTGATTAGAAGTATTGCAATATACTACGATGTCTTCCGTTCCCTCTAGCAAGGAAAACACTGGAACACTGCAGAGGGCTTGCTTCAGGGTTTGGAAGGCAACTTCTTGTTTGTCATTCCAATTGAAAGATACACCCTTCTGGGTGAGAGTGGTGAGAGGCTTGGTGATTTTGGAAAAATTCTAGATGAACCTTCGGTAATAACCAGCAAGGCCTAAGAATTGTCGGATTTCGGTTGGGGTTTTTGGGGTTTCCTAGCCCTCAATAGCTTTGATCTTAGTAGGGTCCACATGTATTCTCTCTTTACTGACTACATGTCCCAAGAATTCCACTCTACGGATCCAGAACCCGCATTTGGAGAACTTTACGTAAAGCTTCTTCGCTCTCAAAGTTCCCAAAATCTGTCGTAAGTGCTGGTTGTGCTCTTCCTCGTTCTTAAAGTAAACGAGTATATCATCGATGAAAACAATCATGAAGATGTCAAGAAATGGCTGACAGACTCGGTTCATCATGTCCATAAAGGTTGCGGGTGCATTTGTGAGGCCAAAAGGCATGACTATGAATTCGAAATGCCCATAACGGGTTCGGAAAGCAGTCTTTGGGATATCCTCCTTTCGGGCCCTTAGAAGGTGGCATACAGACCTTAGAATTATATTGGAGAAGTAGCTAGCTCCTTGAAGCTGTTCTAATAGATCATCGATTCGAGGGAGTGGGTATCGATTCTTGACAGTAAGCTTATTTAACTCCTGATAATCGATGCACAATCTGATAGATTCTTCTTTCTTTCTGACAAACAGGATCGGAGCTCCCCAGGGTGAAAAGCTCGGCCTGATCAATCCTTTGTCAAGATGTTCGCTTAGTTGGCTAGATAACTCTTGCATCTCGGTAGGAGCTAACCTGTAAGGTGGTTTGGCGATTGGGGTGGCTCCAAGTACAAGATGGATTCAGAACTCGAACTGATGCTCGGGGGGGGGGGGTATTCCTGGAAAATACTTGGTAAATACTTGGTAAATACGTCGGGGAAGTCACGTACATCTGGAATATCGTTAATGTTTTTCTCCTCCTTTGTTTTATCCACAACATTAGCAAGGAAGGCGTGATTCTTTTTATGCAAGCACTTTTGTGCTTGGATGCAAGAAATGAGTCGGTGGTTTGTGCTGGTCTTATCGCCATAAACTATTAGGGTTTCGTTGTTGGGAAGATGAAGGCGAACAACCTTCTCGTGACACATAATTTCAGCATGGTGGAGGCTTAACCAATCCATGCCAACAATCACATAAGAGCTCCTAATATTAACAGACATCAAATCAATTGGAAATAAGTGATTATTTAATGCTAATATGCACCCTACGTAGATATCGTTGGTTGATTCTGTTTTACCATTGGCCATTTCTACCGTAAAAGTTTCGGTCAATTTGTGCGGATTTTGATTGAGTAGGTGTTTGAATTTGTGACTTATGAAGCTCCGCTCATCACCACTATCAAATAAAATACACACATAAGAGTTGTTGAGGGGAAATGTACCAGTCACCACAGTTGGATCTTGCACTGCCTCTCCTTGTCCCATGGCTAGGACCCTTCCTGCGTTCTAATTGTTCTTCTTGGGGGAGTTACGTTTAAAATGGCTGGTTTCTCTGCATCCGTAACATGCACGGATGGCTCTGGCGTTGTTGTTATTGGGTTGTTTGTTTTGTTGTGGGGGCATCCTATAATATCGGACAATGTGCCCTTTTCGATTGTAGTTGGTGCATTGAAAGTCCTTGCATGCCCCGAAGTGGTGATAATTACACTTGTCACATTTAGGATTGGAACCCACGTATGACTTGGCTGGCGCTGTTGTGGTTGAGGCTAGGGCTGATGGAGCTAGTGCGGTAGCAGAGTGGACTGCTACTATTTTTGGTTTATTGGACGGCCCTTAATTATGTCACCATTTTTGTTTGTTCTTTCGACTCAACCTTTTCGATCCATCGTTTCAAGGCGATGAATCCTCCAGTCTCGTTGAAAGTGCAGGGTCTTGCATTGGAAAAGTGCTTGTAGGTACAGACCTTTGCAGGCCCTTGATTCATCCCTTGGTGGGAGCTTCCTGTCCCTTGGCCATTTCCACAACCATTATTTCTGGTTTGTATGTGGCCTAGGGCCGCTGTCACTGCAGCTGAAACTGCGGCTTGGAATGCGACAGAATTCATATCCGGCGAAGGCGGTGGTGGTGGTGTTGTGTTGTTATTCTTACAGATCGGTCCCTTGCCATCTTTCTTTCATGGAAGAAAGGACCAATGAGTATATAATGATTTTAGATGTCGGTGATTGTTTAGAGACCACGGTGGTTTGCTTATGCAACATAAACTTGTAGGTTTTTGAGCAATCTAACACTCCTAAGGTGTATATGCAACCCTAGAAACCTTGGATCTTTGTGTGACTAAGATACATGCAAAATTGATTTCCAAGGTTCATAATCCTATCTAGCGTACATGGGGAACTTTTAAACATAAAGTAAGCTAGAACAACCATTATACCTTGTAGTAGTTTGGATTCCTTGAAAATCTTTTGAGCCTAGCACCCCAAGTGTGATGCTTAACCCTGCCTAGTCCCTTCGTGAGGGGATTTGTCGGGTTCTCATCCGATGATACCCTCTTTGCCATTAGAAGAATCAATACACAACACATTAATTCCTAGGTTATCTACAATAGACATAGCTTCATACACACCATCACAACGTAATGCTTTAAAATAAAGAACATTATTAAAGAAAGCATTTATTCCACCAATTTCATTATCAAAAGAAAAGGTAAACCCTTGTTTGTACAAATCATGAAAGGAAATAATATTTCTTGCCATTTCAGGAGAGTAACAACATTTATTCAATTCTAATGTAAACCCGCTACTTAGCAACAAATAATAAACTCCAACCTTGGTGACAGGTGAAGCTTTCCTATTCCGCATGATCAAGTTTATCTTTCCATGCTCCACATTCACACTTTTTCTTAGTCCCTGCAAATCAGAACATATGTGTATTCCACATCCTATATCAAGGACCCAAGAGTTAGAATATGGTGAGTTATTAGACAATATTGTGTAAATACCTGCATGGGTGGGTTTTACTTTCCAATCCTTAATATCTTGCTGGTACTTTGGGCATTTCAGCTTCCAATGCGACTTTTCATGGCAATAAAAGCATTCAGCCTCTTTTGGGTTAGAAGAAGGAGTGACGAAACCTTTCTTGGTTCCACTTGAAGAGGAGCCATCAAGGGTCTTACCCTTGGTACCCTTCGAAGGGTTCTTCCTCTTTTTCCCTCTACTTTTCCCGATTTCCAGGACAGGGGTAGAGTTTGGAGTAGGAGTGGTA